>NC_135231.1:4099196-4174196 GCF_052324685.1 Brachyhypopomus gauderio | reverse complement strand
AAGAAAATTCTGAGCCTTTATTTAATTAGTTAATTTTATAATTTCATTTATTTCAGTAATTTAACCAAAATGTAACATTTAATAAATTTTATCAGCTGCAGGGTGTGAGGATTTTGGTCAAACCATGCCTTAGACATACTTGAAGATAGGCTGAGTCTACATGTTGTTAAATGTATAATGTGTGTATGATTATTTAATTTGATGGTGTACGTCTATCTTTTTATTTCTTATTTTCCAACAAGGAGGTGGAGGCAGAAAACATGCAAGAGGACACAACTGGCACACACAGACTCATATGTGACTGTCACAATGCATGGAGGTGTCACAGGTTCCCCTCACCAAGGAACTCTTAGCATCTGTGGGTGCAGCACGGTCAAAATACGGACTCTTTCTGGATCAGGAATGAATCAGGAAAGAAAAGGAATCCCAGAGCCAGAAAAGAAAGCTGACTGAGCAGCTTTAAGAAAAGGAAGAAAAGCTTGGAAGACGTGTCCACTTGTCTTGCTAGAGTGGCAGATTCTCTTGCAGAAGAAGCTGAGGGCAAGGCTGGATCCAAGATGGCTCAGCTCCTTTCCAAGTCAAATGCTGAGATTGGTACTGAAAAGGAAGAACTCAGAGATATGTAGGGTGAGGTTGTATGTAGATATGCTAGTGTTGTGTTGCTTGGGTTGAGAATGTTACTATTTTGATTATCTGTTTTAATATTGATTAATTCAATATTAAAACAGATAATCAAAATAGTAACATTCTACTATTATGTTAGTAGAATGTTATTATGTTAGTATGTTAGTTACTATTATAATAGTAACATTATGTAATCCTGTAACTAAATTAATCAAAATAAAATGTTTTAAGAGTTTCTGGGATCATTGGATTGTTTGTGGTAATATGTTGTGTTGGTCTTAAATTTCACTGAGAATGGTCTTAAAAGGTCTTTAAAAAGTCTTAAATTTAACTCACTGAAACCTGCAAGAACCCTGAACATGTGAATACATGTTCAACGCATTTTCTTTTAGGCATTTGTGGGTGATGTGATATTTGTCGGACAGCTCGTTAACACGTATGTAACGTATGAAACGGGGCAGAGCGTGGTCACGCAAACATACGTCTTGCGAAGACTACACTGTCTCATTTAACAGCCGTGAGATGCAGCCTACCCGGCCTTCGAAGTGTGTGGCCACCGTGGGCTGCGGTCTACGCGGTCTACGTAGGCTGCAGCCCCTGAATTGAGATTCAGCCACAGAAAACAATCGCGGAATAACTCAACGCGTGGCGAACACACAGAAAACCAAAAGGAAAAAACAAGGACGCCAGGGAAGGTAGCTGGCAAATGCCGCGAGGAACAAAAAACCCTTCCCAAAACCAAAACCAAACGGACAGGAAGAATAACAGCGGGAGGAAAACTTGAGAGAGGCCAGGGAGCGGCGCAGGAGGTAAGAACTCGAATGGACAGGGATACAAACAAAACAACTGAAACGAATAAGAGGCAGGGTGGCGAGACACCGAGCAGAGACAACAGGGAAATGGCGTGAGGTTGACGACATGAAGCCGACAACTCAGCGGTGAGGCACTGCGTCTGTCATCCTTATAAAGACGGGATGACAGGTGAAAGCCATTACCGCTGATTTGTCTGAGGTCTGGTGGCAACCGGAGGGGCCGCCCTGGGACCAGCCCTGACAAATTAAGAGTGAGAAGGATAGACAGCAGGTTAAAAAGAAGGGCTACGGGTGAGCACTCTCACTTTTTATTTCAAGGGTGAGACATCAAAGGAGGGTTAAAGCAGTGAAGTTCTAAAACTTGCATTTTTGAAGCCCTGAACTTTCAGTCTTTCTGAATATATCAATCACATCTTCAAAGCTCTGATGAGTGTCTGCGTGCATCACTTGACTACAACCATTTTTCTGATGTGGAGCAGGAAGAGGATGTTCTGGGATAGAGCAAAACATGGTGATATCCAAGATATAATTAAACCTCGGGAGGGCATCACAGGTTACAACTTCTGAACAGAATACTTTTGACGTGTTTCAAAACAAAGGGAATCTAGCTACAGGTATTATAATCAGTGGCCCATGTCCATCAGTCATTTGTTTGCTCTGATGGACTATGTAAATTGTCATGATCTTACTATAAATTACGTTCAACACATCTTGGTAATAGATGCTTGGGAAAAAAGATAACTAAAAACTTTGTCTAGAACTTCACCTTTAATAGTAGTACAAGAATTGTTTCAGACTTTAGTTTTGCTGGTATCTTCCCATTCTGAGCACCCCGTCTCCTCTGAGTACTTGGGCAGGCTCCCTCCTCTTTGTAGCACTCCGTTGCTTCACAATACTCTGACGGAGGGGGGCTGGCCTCCTCCCCTTCGTAGCGTTCTGTTGCTTCGGAGCACATGGACGGAGCGGGGTTGTCTCCTTCGTTGACATAATCCAAAGTGTCCTCAGAGTACACGGATGGGGGCGCATCCTCCTCCGAGTTTTCACTCCTGAACTCGTACTTGGGAAGGGACGGAGTCAATACTCCGCTGCAGAGAGCCGTTACACCCTCTGTACCTTTGGACGCCTCATCAAACAGTGGGGAGGAGACCCTCGCTGGCCGGCTGTTCTCGATACACCATGCCTCATTCGCAAGCTCCTGGTAGAGCCCAGCCAACCCCTCCTGCTCTGCCTGCAAGTATGCACAGTCGCCCTCTCGCTCCGAGGACATGTCCGGAGTGTCGCCAAAGAGCACAGGGAAAGGAATAGACCTTTCTCTTTCTGCACAACCAAACACAAACAAGCACCTTCTGTATTGAGTAGATTTTAGGATTTTGCAATATTGGTCTTGGATTAAATAACATGGCTGAACTGGGTTGTAGGAACTTCTCTAATGTTCTTCCCTCTTTTCTTTTGGTAGGTAGATTAGAAGAAACCCCTATATGAGCCCTGGGACAAGCTCCGACCCACACCAACTCTCCTTCCTCAAAGTCCTCCACATTGTGGCAGACATTATAACAGATGCCTGCTGACTTTTTGGTATACTTTCCTCCAGGCTTTGAACTGTGCCATAGGCACTTTTCAGGGGACCATTCAGCTTTCTACCAAGAACAAACACAGTGGCGATGCCTTCTATACTCTCATGCTACACACTCCATATATGGTTCTCAGTTTTCTGTGAAATAAATATATGCTGCTTTGTAGGGCACCCAATTAACCATATTAATTCAGTGTTGCAGTTTAGTGGTGAATCCCAAAGCATGTGTTAGCATGTAAGCACTTTTCCACAATAACTGAGTGAGTTCTTGTCTGCTATTTTATTTCTGGAAATGTAACAGATGTCTCCTGTGGTGTTTCATGGACTGGAACATACACACATGCCCACACTCACATTCGAGTCTCCTTTCCCCCGTTTATTCTGAAAAGAATTTTGTCTCAATATCATTGAGTGGTGTGGCAACTGGAGATCTACCATAGAAGGCTCCAACACAGAAAACTCGGTCTGCCTCTTAGGTACGGCAACTCGCATACACTTTGAGAATAATTTTACAATATTTTTCTTCAGCATACACAATAAGGTTCTCCAGACATTTACAGAGGTTTTATTCTAATACATCTACACAAGCATATGCAACATACAGACTGAAATGGCCATCACACATTTATTTCCACAGCCAAAGAACTCATTATAACGAAAATAATATTCATTTACAATACACATACCGGGGGAAAATGAGAATTTTGTCTCAATATCATTGAGTGGTGTGGCAACTGCAAATCTTCCAAAGAAGGCTGAATAAGGAAATGCATGCCTTTTAGTATAGGAATCTAGCCCATTACGATTAAAAGAGAAGTTTGCTTGCCACTAAGGTGGTGAAGAAAACAGAAAAACCTGTGAGCTAGACTTGATTAACTCGACGGAGGGGAAAGAAAAATGCTCATAAAGATTTAATTACTATATTTCTCACAGAAATATTTGTTAGGTTGTACAACAATCGTAATGTGTTAAGAATCCTTGAGGCTTACCTCCAACACAGAAAACTCAGTCTGCGGCTTAGTTACGGCAACTCGCATTTCGCAGCTCAGAAAACTGTTGCATAGTTCATGAAATTCACTAAGTCTTTTTTCCTTCTGCATGTTAAGTGTTGTCAATTGTTAAATGTGACGGGCAGGGAGTGTGAAATAAAATGGAAGCGATCACGCCAAGTCTCAGGGAAAAAGGAGGTTTAAACCAAAAACCCGTGACAAGTTACAAATGAAGGGTACAATGACCAGCAGGCAACTGGTAAAAGACAAGACATATATAGACAAACATACGACCATCAGGTGAGGCGGATCATAGGCCCCGCCAAACACAACAAGACAACTGCCGCTGTGGACCAGCAAGGGGCCCACCGTACCGTGACATTAAATCTTTGACAATAATGATTAATTAGTGACTCCTGCACTAATACATGTTCAGTGGTGTACTGGCCGTTCAACAGGACGAAGCACTATTTATGTAAGTTTCTGCTAGTTGTATAAGTTCAACAATTTTAACATAAGACTTTGAAAAAAAACCCAGAAGGATAGCCTCGGGAAATACACTGAATAAAATAAAAATAAATAGGAATATAGGCTAATAATTCAGTTAATGTATCATTTGGTACAAGGCCCTCAATTCAATGCAGTTTTAAACAATGAGTTATTACTCCTTTAAGTAATAACAGACAACATATAGGCAAACTTACCTTATATCCAGACATAACCATGCATTTAAAATTGGTTTCAGGGTATGTGATTCATGAAATGATTGCACCCTCTAACAAACCTCAAAAGGGTTATATATAAAAAAGGGTCATATATAAAAAACAAACCTCATGTGCCCTTCTCTAATAAGGAATATGCACTTTACTTTCAGTATGTTGCCATAACATTCACTCTTGATCAAATACCATTAGACCAGATCTTCTTTTCTATCCCTGTGAACTAATTACTTTGTCTCAACCAAGAATCAAGCTGTAATTAGAAACACACCCTTTCTGCTTTCATTTACTCCAACTTGTGGAGTAATTAATCATCTGCATCAACAGATTGAAAGAGACAGAGAAGAAAGTACAAGTGCATTTCTGCTTTAATCATTACTTCTGTGGAAGAGCTGTGGATACAAGTGAGAAGAGGTGCCTAATTAGAAACTGATGAAACAGAAATGACAGACTAGGTGTGTGCAGACTTAACAGGCACTAATTCATCTCTGTGGGCCGCTCGGCTCCTTACATTTGTACCAGTCTGCTAACTGATGCGTAGGACCCCTAAGAGATCTTACATTGCTGAACAAGGATGTCAAAGAAAAGAAAAAAGAAAGTCTCATCTCTCTAACCACTACATTTAACACTCATTAACCCCTCCCGATCTTCACACTTCAACCAGCAACATGGTCCGTAGTGGTTGTCTTTTATAATATCACTATTATAAATTGTAGCAGAATTTACTGTATGCTAGTCATGTCTCAAATACCAGATTCAGATTCAGATACCACTGCTTCTACATCACAACAAACATAGCCACAGTGCCTGAGGAGGACGAGATAAAAGAAGAGAATAAACTGCATTAAACTGCACACTTGCATCCAGCCTCATCCAACCCCATCTTACACCTGTACTATATGCCTTTTCCATGCAGTATATCTCTTCCTACATTTGGCTTAGCCATAAACATTATTTTAAAACAAACTTCAACATTTAAAAAAGAATAAGGTAGACAAAAATTCAATTAAACAAAGTATAACTGGAACAGGAATATGGTGGTATACTGTAGAACACACTCTCCCTTCCTTCCACTCGAATGCCAGAACTGGGACCTTGTACTAATGCCTTTATAGCAAGGCCAGTGAGGAGCTGCTATTATTTACCGCTGAGGGTTTACAGTTAGGGTTCAGGTTACGACTTGCTGAGACATGATTAACCTGCTGCACTGTTGGACCTTGGTTAAATTAACTACCTTGGATCAAAGATGGTGGACTGCAGCATTTTGGAAAACCCCTAAATGTTCTCAGCTGTGACAGCCTTGCGATAACAGTATTTCAGCACCTGAGAGAACTGGGAACTGAATATGTACTGCTGCACTAAGCTAAATCTGGTGGCCAGGTTAGTCTCATTTGTGGTGTATGCAATCCTGGAGAGACCGTAGATGTAAATAATGTATGGTATGCTCCTCTACTCTTCACTACAGCCATGCCCAATGATATGGTTTGTAATTGACTGTTGGTGCTTTGAAATATACTACCTGTCAATCAATATGAAGCACTCTCTCCTTGGGTGTGTTCTTGCCACAATCCCTGTTCCATCACAGTTGAAGATACATCGCTCGCTTCTCCTGCAGGATGACGAGATAATAACAACAACCATAATATTATTATTATTATCATTATGAGATAATAATAATACTATTAATAATAATAATAATAAATAAATAACTTTTATAAATTAAAATAACTTTTATAAATTGTCTAAATAAACACAAGGTTAGTATAAAGTCCAGGAAAGAACGTATCTGTGAACTCAAGCACCTGCAATGCAAATGTCCAGAGTAGATCTTAGATCCTCTATGAAAGTAGGTTTCACAGAGGAAAATTATTTAAGTAAAATTGATTAATTGGATGATAAAACCATGCATAAATAAGTTCACAAGCACTTCATATATCGTGCCATAAGCCACTTAGAACATGTATTTTCGTTGCGACAATTCGGCATTCATGCCACATGATCAAGGCAAAGGGACAACCAAAGCCAATGTGTGGAGATAAAAAGCCGCCTGCTGTTCTATGGTCACCCTGTAGAAAACTGTGACTTAATACTGACTTCTTCAAGGGCAAAACAGCAGTGCAATCCATGTGTCCCGCATGCACTGGGTGTATTAAACATCAACCTATTCACAACTGAAATAAAAAATCCTCTAAGGAAAATACTGCAATGAATTTTAAATACTATATATATATATATATATATATATATATATATATATATATATATATATATATATATATATATGGCATATATATGGCATATATATATATATATATGTGTGTGTGTGTGTGTGTGTGTTTCATTTAGATATTAGAATTTAGTTATCAGAATTTACGTATGCTTCATATATAAAGAATTGGATAACATGCACAATGGCAACAGATTGCTCGGAGCTTTACTACATTTTTTAATACGTCTTGCACATTAAATACACAAGCGTGAACCCCGTTTAAAACCCTGTTTTCACTTACCCTAGGTGAATGGTAAATGTGAAAAAAATGAAAGCGCGTCCAAAAGAGAGAGAAGGTGCCGACGGTGGTGACGTGAGCTGGGGGCGCTTCATTCTTCACGTTGGTGGGAGAAGAAGACGACGCGCTGCTGCGAGAACGGGCACAACGCGCACCAAAAAGTGTCTCCAGCGGTAAGAAACGCACTTTAAACTAAAACACCACTTGCTATCTAATGCAAATTGATTTAGTATGTTTAAGTTCTGTTTTTTATTTTTATTTAAGATAAAGTAAATCAAAGCACGAGCCAACTGGGTTGTTTTTAGATTACTGCTGGTTATTAAAACACCTGAGAGTACGTTTGGTTGATGATATTATAGGAAATACATGCTTTGCGGTCTGCAACATTTGTTTACTGAATTTACTGTGACATTAAATCGCTGACAACACCAAACACAGTTGATGGTCCAGTAACTTCATTGCATTCGTGAGGAAATGAATGGCTTTGTCTTGTTTCTTTCAGGTTTCGTCATGCACAAAGCGACAGATTACCGACCTCAACGACTTCAGATTCGTGGCGCAGATCTGAGAGGCAGCAACGAGCTTTTAACGAATTAAAGAAGTAAATATCTGAAGACATGTTCTCTACAGACATGGGTAACATTTCAAACCCTGTCAGCACAAGCCCACAGTGCAACTTCAGCGTGGACATGTATTACTACAGTTCTCTCAACCGGAGTGATCTCAACTGCACCCCACCTGCGGACTACCACTTTAACGCAGACTTGTACGTGGTCCTCCCAGTTCTTTACTCCATCATCTGTGCCGTGGGACTCACCGGCAACACCGCCGTCATTTATGTCATCCTCAAAGCGCCTAAGATGAAGACGGTCACCAACATGTTTATTCTGAACTTGGCGATCGCCGATGATCTCTTCACGTTAGTTCTGCCCATCAACATCGCCGAGCATCTTCTACACTACTGGCCTTTTGGCGAAGTGCTTTGCAAGGTTATTTTGAGTATTGACCACTATAATATTTTCTCTAGTATATATTTCCTGACGGTTATGAGCGTTGACAGGTATCTTGTGGTTCTGGCTACGGTGCGCTCCAAGCGCATGCCGTACCGCACGTACCGGGCCGCCAAGATAGTGAGTCTGTGCGTTTGGGTCCTGGTCATCCTGATCGTGGTGCCCTTCACGCTTTTCGCCGGAGTCTACATTAGCCCCGAGGACTCTGCGCGAAAAAGTTGCGTTTTAAGTTTCCCCAGCCCCGAGGGTTTGTGGTTCAAGGCAAGCCGGATTTACACCCTCATACTGGGCTTCGCCATCCCCGTGTCCACCATCTGCATACTGTACACTATGATGTTGTACAAGCTGCGAAATATGAGGCTGAACAGCAACGCCAAGGCGCTGGACAAGGCTAAAAAGAAAGTGACCGTGATGGTGTTTATAGTTCTGGCCGTGTGCTTGTTCTGTTGGACCCCGTTCCACCTCAGCACCATCGTGGCTCTGACTACAGATCTGCGGATTACACCGCTTCTCATTGGGATCTCTTACTTCATCACAAGCCTGAGCTACGCCAACTCCTGCCTAAACCCATTCCTCTACGCCTTCCTGGACGACAGCTTCAGAAAGGCGTTTAAGAAGATGCTAGAATGTCAGACTGCTTGATTGTACTCTAGCAAACACTCTCCGTCTTTGAAAGTAATATTTCATGGCTGAATGTGTTACGCAGCTTGAGACATGTACGCTGAAATGGGACGGCGACTAGGTCGCTTCAGTCTAAAGTGAGCATTTGTCTCCCTCTTGTGCCAATGAAGTGAACATCTCCCGCTATAAAGGTTTTTATCAACTTCTTATCCACCGCTTTAAGCTCATGAAAGTATTAGATCAACATACTATAATGTAATAATGTATTATCTGAACAATGTACACAGCCGTCAACCCGTGTTTTGTTAGAAGAGGGGAGGGTGTTCAAATGATATTTTCAAATGATAATTTGAAGGGAATATATATTCACTGATATGACAGTTGGTAGCAAGGTCTGTACAATATATATATATATATATATATATATATATATATATATATATATATATATATATATATGATACACATCATATATATATATATATATATATATATATATATATATATATATATATATATATATATATATATATATATATATATATATATTGTACAGACCTTGCTACCAACTGTCATATCAGTGAATATATATTCCCTTCAAATTATGGGAACGACGTGTATGATGTAATTCACTTGGAATTGCTTTTTATCAAAATTCACTGGGATGATACAAAAGCCTGACAGACATAACTGAGTGGACAGCACAACTATCTAGACTTTCAGAAAGTGAAGCATACAAATACATGGCTTTGAAGTTTATGTTGTAAATAAAATTGCTGATAAACATTGTTTCAAATGGATTATTGTACACAAACACATAAATAAATACAAACATAAAAATATTCAATTACGGTGTTTTGAAAATAGTTAACAACTCATGAAAGACTGATCTCTTAATTAAACATTTTAGATAACCTTTAATAATAGACATGCTGCATTTTACACAATGGCACATTTTACTGTACAATCTATACCCAAGGGGCAACTGAATTCCCCTTAAAAGAGTAAGGAAATTCAGCTTAGGGCATTACAGAAAAATTCAAAATCCAAATTCCATGAGAAGACTCCAATACCAGTGAACACCCTCAAAGCTGCAGAACATCTGTGATCATGACTCATATATGGTGCAGTATGCATCTGACCCAAGGCTATAGTCCTCAGATTCCAATGTTCAAGTGCCAGCGGGACCCATAATGAGAAGCCTGAACGATGCCTCCTCATTGCACTTGCACCCATAATAATGTATTATGTAGAGAGGCTTTTTATGGCTATTAGTAAAGGCCAACCTTACCTGACACAATTTCATGATTCTAATACACACATGCTGCATAACCATCCACACAGTTCAAGCCATCTAGCTACCCCCCACCACACACACACACAAACACTTATACCCATGCTGCTCGCTGAATTTAGAGAATTTATAGACACTGTCATGAACGTATGTAGTAACTAAGCATAGTGTCCTTGGAATAACTAAGCACCACCTACTGTGACTAGATTTTGTATTTGCAGACCCCAGATAGCCATACTTGGTACTGATCTCATGCATATCCAGAAAGCTGGAGACAGGTCTGCTGTACTTTACATGACAGTGTTTTCCCAAGTGTAATATTAATTCAAGATGATAATTTCAGATGACAACACAAGTATGTCCAAATATACACTGTGGGACTGGAGCGGAGAGTCATCTATGTACCTTTTGGGGCTCCCTGATGATTCATTCACACATAACATAATTTATGAGGGAGCAACACAATTTTAACATCTACCATTTAAAATGTAAACTGGAACTCCTACACTGGTCTCCTAGATTTTCAGAACCACTTTGCTTGCACAACTAATGAAGGACCTCTATCTTGGTCACATTTGGACATAATGAGACCAAGACAACACCTAACAATTGATCAACAGTACCTCACAATAGAGAGATAATAAACTGGATATTCACAGATGGAATTGGCCACACACTGAGTGTCACAATCTCCAGGTTGCGTCAAAGATACACAGAGACTGGAAGAATCACAGAAAGGCACAGAAATGGACGTCCTTTGGTCACATCCCATACTGATGGCCGTGCCATTGTGAACAGTGCTTTGCGGAACCAGATGATGAATGCCACACCACTCCAGGCACTTTTAAAGGAGGTAATAGGTGCTCAAGTGCAATGGTGGATGAAATACACAAACCATGTACTTCAGTAAAAGTAAAACATTACTCCAGTACAAGTAGAAGTCCTCCCTTTAGACTTCTACTTGAGTAAAAGTACAAAAGTATTGGCCTTCAAATGTACTTAAGTATTGAAAGTAACGTTCCATCAGTCAATAAGACTTTAATATCCTGTTATCTCTATTCCTTGACTCTTGCATAATCGACTTACTTATGTGGACACTCGACTTTGTACAAATGTTTATAGTGTTAGTTTTGTTGTTTATTAAAATTATCGAAAACAGATAACACAAAAGGCATGTAGCAATTTCTTTTTGGGAGTACCAAGTGGCTATGAAGTAACTTTTTGCGAACAAGCTATATTTTGTTTAAAGATTTATTTGCAATTGCAAATCCAGATATAAATTTCCTTCTATTGGATGAATAGAATAAACATTTCCTGTATTTTACTGCACCATACAAATAGGATACAGCATAATTTAGTTATTGCAGAATACTTTATAGTTTTAGCATATGCAAAAAAGACATATCAACTAGCAGCTACCTGCTGTTTTAGCACCATGCTCTGCATCTAAAACCTACCAAATAGAATTTGTTTACTAACGTAAAGTGCTATGTTCAAATGTTTATTATTTCATAATACATTTAGCTCCAAATACTATGAACTATGGTAAAACAAATAACTAGCTAGCTAACTTAGCTAGCTACATGCTCAGTGCGTTGGCTGAGTACTAGCAATAGCCTACTTAGCTAGCTAGCTAACTAACCATGGATACAATGATAACGTCGAACTTATTTTAACGAACACAAAGAAACGGTTTGCTGCAAGATATTGTTAGATTTCTCATTAAGGTAATTATTAAAGAATAATTATTAAGGAAATTATCTTACCTCTACATGCTTCCTTTGATTGGATGGGGAATTTTTGGAAGAAGAAATCGTTTGATACTGAGGCAGGCAGAGAAGGCACTTGAAAACGAATGAGTCCTTTTCCATCGACTACTTCAAAAAAAGGCCATGACTTATACAATCAGTATATTCATCCATTTTAAGTAGGTATATTTTATTTCAGACTGAACTGTTTCGCTGTGCACGTGCTTTGTGCTTCTTTTGTTTTGAGTTACTTTGTTGAACACATGAAGCTTCATGTAACTTGAGCTTTCGCATAATGTAGTGGAGTAAAAGTAAAAGTTACAAAAAAGGAAGTAGTTGAGTAAAGTAACAAATACATTATATATATATATATATACATACACACACACACACACACACACACACACACACACACACACACACACTTAAGTACAGTAACAAATTACATTTACTTCGTTACTGTCCACCACTGCCCAAGTGTAATGTCATTTACTGTACATCAGAGTGGTCTGCGTGCTAGACAACCTGAAAGGGTATCTGACCACACCACCGGCCACAGGCTTCATCGTCTTGTAGCTATAGGCCAGGGACCATTTATACTGGACAAGGGACCAGTGGGCCTCAGTATTGCTCACTAATGGAAGTCGATTCACATTGAGCAGAAATTATGGCTGCCAATGAAGTTTGAGACATCAAGGAGAATGCTATGCATGAGCCACTGTTGTCACCAGTATATATATATACACACAGTGAAATAATGAACTACCTGATTCAGTTCCAGAAGAAATCATGCAGTACAACATCTAAAAATGCAGTACAGCTGGTGTTCTGGTGTTCCTACGATGGAGCCTGGAGCTCCAATACATAAATCCATGTTTCCATGTTTAGGAAAGTGTTGCTCAGTCACTGCAGCAGTGGATGGAAGAATGAAGCAGGGAAATCTTGACTGACAAGAAGTAACTGTCAGTTCTCCTGACAGCAAACTAAATTACAAAATGTAAAAATGTGATTTTAAGAACTATTCCATTTAAAACCCTATGATATGCAGATTGATTCAGGTGGAATTTTGGTGGGGGATGTATGGCTAATATTCAGTGCCCCTCAGGCAATACTTTCCCATCTTGACTTCTTGACAACCAGTAATTATTAAAATATTTAGACAAAGATTATTTGTATTGAAGACTGAAAGGAAACATTAAAAGCAATGTTTACATGGATGCTCCTGCCACCAGATCAGACAATCAGGGCCAACTGTGGTGAGGACAGTATTCTCAGTATGAGGATTCTCAGTGGTGATGACTCAGTATCTCAATTTTCAGTTCCTGCCATGACATGAAGGTTCAGCTGTAGTCTACTTAAGAAAGTATTTATTTGACTCTCCACCATCATTCACACACACTGTGTCAGCAACCCCCAAAGCCCGGGTGTCTTCCAGTGCTTCAAATACTTCTGCCATGACTACGAATGCATGGCTAGCAAGGTCAATTGCAAAATTCAACTATTTCAAGTACTGAAAGTGGAAGCCTCTCTTAGTCGGGGTATGGAATGGATAAGTGATATCAGTGAAGGTCCTCACAGGGCGGCAGGACAACTGGTCCCAGGAACTGCAGAGTTTGCTGCCATTCTCACAATGGCACCAGTTCCTGTTCATTTGGACTTAGAAGTACAGGCCATTACAGAGATTGAAGAAATGGGGTTAGATGAGTCTAGAGTTCATTTTGTATCATGCAGATGCTGATACACAAATTAGAATTTAATGTTTGCAGCATAAATGTGTGAAACAATTTGGTCTTAGAGGTAAATGTCAGTAGTGGCAGTGTGATAGTGTGGGAAATGTTTTGCTGACAAACACTAGAGTACCAGAGCAGAGCCGGACTTAGACAGTTGTTCAGGTCAGGAATCATACTCAATGGAGCATAGAATGTTAACATTTAACGGCTAATGTATAGCCAGTTGTGCCGTAAGCTATAAAACACAACCAAAGCAGTCTGAAACTAATTCATGGCATTCATGGCAGACCTGTCACAGACACTTCGCATTCTGTGTGCTGTTGATGGGGGGGCGCTGTTGGATGCGGCAGTGATTGTTTCAACGGGGTGCCTACAGCATTTTGACAGAAGGGGTGCTGCTAAGAGCTAAGCCAGCTAAGACATGCCTATGGTTACAACGTAATCTAGTCAATCAGGAAAAGCCCCATTTCTCCCGACAGCCAAGCTGTACCAGAGTATAATTGAGCATAAATATCTTTGACATTGGCTACTTTGGTGTTAGAAGTGGAATGCTGCCTGGCTGGGGGAAATGATGTGGAAAGCAGGGTGGCGAGGCTCAGCAGTGGTGCCCAGCTGGTGCATGGAGAGGGAAAGCCAGTGACGGAGACATTATGCATAAACCTGCCAAGCTATAATGGTGAGCGTACCTGATTAATACTCTGCACAGATGAAAGTTGCTGCACGGCATTATGACTGGATGGTGGTCCTCATCATCATGGCGTTATGCTGGGTGTTGGAAAAGCCCTACAAGTGGTCATGGATCTGCTGTTGGAACAGCAGGACAATGTAATGGCATTGGCCATGGTGCTTCAGACACACAAGTCCTAATTCTAAATTAGGAGGCTACTCCTAGAGAGGGAGAGGCTGAAGGGAGAGTGGATAAGATACGTGAAGAGCTGTTATATGGAAGGGCTGTTGGTCGTGCACTATTAACCTTCCTCTATTAGTATATTTTAAATGCATAAAAGTATTCCATAAATTTGTTTATTGCATCAAGACTTTTTGACTTTGTCAAGAACTTCTATTTAAACAAAATTTAATTTTTTAAAAACTAAATTATAAAATGCTCTTGTTAAAATTGTTACCTTTCTGTTGTTAGGGTCAGTTTCAACCCAGGTTTAATTAGAAAACAATAATAATTGCCAAAACTGAAATCATAAATACACTATATACCAACAGCCCACAGCCCGCTCTTCCTCCAACCATTTGATCTTCATGTAGGAGCTTCTATATTTGCCTTTTTCACAAAACAAGGAAAGGCAGACATTTACAGACATGTAAGGCCAAAATCAGTTTAGAGTTGTGTATACTGTTGTGTATATTGTCAATAGAAAGGCCCAGGGGGCCATAACAAACATATTAAAACCAATACATTCATGGGTAAGAAAGCCTAACACCGTTACCAAGAGGTAAGAAACAAAATGGATGATACATATATTATTTTTTAGGGTATCTAAAGGCTGATTTGAGTCATGGGTCAAAACCGACATAACATAAGAGATAATAACAGAAAGCTAGAACAAGAGGAATGCTAAGAGTCATGAGTGCAAGCAAGACTAAGAGCTTAGAAATGTAATTCTTGATATGACGAGAAGCAATTTTCAGTAATGAATACCATCCTCAACTTTTTAAAGGGTTTGGAAAAGCAAAGCTTATGTTGCGTGCATTGTCCTGTCGCCCTTCAAAAGACCATGTCAAATAAAGCTAGACCCCTTTAAATAATAAACATTTTACTGTAGCATGTGAACTTAATGCATCACATTATGTTTATGTAAAAAATAACACGGGGTACTTTGAAGAGATACAGGCAAGGAAACCCTGTATGAACAGCTTTTCCAGAACTTATCTACAACCAGCAGCAGATGGCAACAAAACATAACGTTTCTGTTACGATCTCCACTACGCTTCTAATCCATTTTCACTGTGTGATATTGTAATTATGTAGTGTCAGCAATCTAAAATGCGCTGTTAAAAATCCCGTAGCACGTCGTCAAAAGTACATTAGCTAATTTGGGCTTTTACAATATTGTAATTTTGACTTTGAGTAATTCAGAGAATAAACGCACGTGACAGTAGATGGCGCACGTGCATACACGTGACTACGGCGTTCTATTTGTTTGCGTGCGGAAGAGGGCGTGAGGATTCTAAAGCGACGTGGTCGAGGACGGTTTTTTTTCCCGATATTAAGGTAAAGAGCAAAAGACTAATAAATGTACAGGCATATTAGACAGATAGTCTTACATATAAATATATGCGCAAAATGTCAACACACAATAACTGATTCTAAGACTTAACTTTGAAAAATTACTTGGGCTCAGCATTGTGAGGTCTGTATGTGTCGCTTGAGTTTCTTTTTGATGGCAACCAACGCGTTTTTCATGGGCAAAGAGACAGGCTTTATTGACAGGGCAGTTACCTGATCTAAATCCAGTAGAGTGAAGACCTAAAAGCACAGATCCAAGAAATAAAAGTGGCTGCTGCCAGGAAGAGTATCACCAAGGATACTTAGAAAGTGTTAATGTTAATTTGTAATGTTAATACATTACACACACCAGTGCAAACTAGAACATAAACATTTATGATAGAGTGATGTATAAATGACCTACAATTAAGGTACTCATTGTTTTCCAAATAGTTCCTAATGGAAAGTTGTTGGAACACAAGAAACCCTGATTACTGCTGATGTCAGATCAAGAAACTGAAATCTTTTTTTGAAATTCTGAAGAAGAAACATTTTAAAGGTAATAAGTAGTCAGTGAGAGTTGTATATTTCTTTGAGCTATAAACTGTAAAATGTACAGAAACGTCACCACTAAAACAGTAGACTACTATGGTACTACTATAAAGCAAGACATGGTGCGCATTCAAAATGTTCAAACAATGTAAGATGCCTTTGTTATAAAGATAAAAAAATAAGTAATTATTGTTGTTATTATTATTATAATGTATACTTGTTAAAAATACATTGCTGTGGCAATAAAATATTTTATACATTTATATTTGTATTTTGTACAAAGTATTAATAAGAGCTATGGTAGCTTCTATTCCATTATCTTTCTAGGACGTTTTATTTTAACCTTAAAAAAAGATACTACTCATAGAATTGAAATGCCTACTAACAATAGATAAAAATTAATCATATCAGGATTTTCATCATCCTTGACCAACTTTCCTTTCTAATCTAAGAGGAAAGAAACTCTTTGACAAACTAAAAAAACATCTAAAATACATGATCAATCAAAAAATAATAATAATTGTAATGTTTCTGGGCTTTTCAATTTTGGTGTCCTCTCTGTATCTGAAATGGTACAATTCACACAGAAAATAAAACAGCAGGTCAAAGTCTTATTAATGAATGAGATGAAAGAAGTAGATGCTGAATGGCCTATAAGGGAAAACACACCTTGGCTCGTGAATTTTTAGGCAGCTGACAATCTGTTCCACTCCTCTCAGCAAAAACCACGATACTGTGTTTGCTCTCAGACCGGTGAAAGGACTTTGGAGTGGAGAAAGCCGCCATGCGGTCCGTACATCTAACGTGTCATGTGTCAACATTACTGGCTGCTAACGTGAGGGTATTGGAGGGTGATGGTGGGGCACACTGGACCCCTAAGATGGAGGGCAGGCTGTATTTCACTGGCATATCTGAACACCACTGCCAGTCAGATGCATCCTCCCATGGCTGCAGCACGTCTGCAATTGGAAACACTCATAGTGCCAAGCTTGCACTGGAATATAGTAGTGAATATAGCACAGTGAATATAGTAGTGGATAGTTCAGTGGATATGGCATGAATATGGCAGTGAGTTGTTCAGTGAATATAACATTGAATACTTCAGTGAATATGGCAGTGAATTGCTCAGCGAATATGGCGGTAAATAGTTCAGTGAATATGACAGTGAGCTCAGTTTAAAGCACTGGCCTGATTAAAACTTTTTTTTAATATATTCTTTAAATTTCAGATTTTTGTTTGAATCTCATATATAGTCACATAAAGAGTACAAAGTACCAAGAAGCACATAAAAGCACACCATGACAGTCTGACATTTTGGCCCACGGCATTTGTCAGTGGATCACAGCTTGGCTCAAACACATTTCTTCTGTTTTGCACCCTGAGATGACATTTGCCATACCAGTGCACAAAGTAACCGTATGATTTGTGTCCTCATGGTGGATCTCAAAGGTACATCTCAGTTATGACAGGCCATGCACATATGCATTGATTGCAAGTGCAAAAATGTAAATGCCCATATGGTTCTGAGGTCTAAGGTTTTCTGCGTTGTTCAAACGGTGGTTTAATAATGTTGAAGCCCAAACATCATCAGTGCAGCTTCACTGCATTGCCACCTGGTCCACCCAATAAGTAATGCATAATGACAGAGGACTGGGTGCTAAAAAGGTCTTCTCTGCCTCAATGTTGACTCTGAAGATTTACCTTCTCCCTGATGTAACTGTGTGATTTACTGTAGCTGAGTCACACATTAATGCAAAGCAGTGTAAGCAGCCATATATACTAGGAATTTTAACAACAGTTTAATAGTTAAAACACTAGAGTGATCTATGAAGCCAGTTAACGTCTTGCGCAGTATATATAAGAGTAAACCATGAATTTAATGATTTGGGGTTCACATTGAAAAACCTCCCATTTAGCTGTCAGCCGAGAAATCCTAAAGTCCAGAGTCTAATCTGATCTTGATGTGCTTTCAGCATTGTGCCTGTTCCATGATTATGCAGAAGGTCACGAAGTAAATCTAAAGAGCTTGGAAGCTGTTAACACTGCAACACTCAATTTAGCTTCATGCCAAATGCCATATTGAATGTTGAGTACTCTGTCATGTCTTTCTGAAATTAAAGACCATGTGGCATGCATCTCATCAAGTCTGATACTCAAACAGGTGGGCGAACCAATCAGAAAGCTCAATCATGTGCTGGCACCCACACCCATATAAATCAATGCCATTGATTTACTGTTGGGCAGACACACATCCTGTCTGAGAGAATGTGTCTGTCTGCAATAACTGAACAAATGAAGAGTTTGAAGGCATCCTGTGTGTTTCTGTGTGGGCTACACACTGCTAAATCTTTTGAAAGGTATAAGGACTAATTTCAAGCAAAAAAGATTCTCAAGGACAGACACACATTGACAAAACAGCAATAAAAGTGAAATATGCACACATATGTAGGAATGATGTTCACATAATTTTACATAAAAAGTAATATGTCTACTCATATAGATACATTCAAGGCATTTTCCTTTTTCCTTCCAGAATTCTTTCATGTTTTCTGTTATTTTACTTGACCTTTTTAATTGACTCTATCCTTACAGAGGACACATCTTTCAGCAAACATCACTGTGAACGATCGCTGCCAGCCGCAAATGAACCTGAGATGTTCCCAACCATTCAAGCAGCACAATAGAGTGCTGCGTGCACCAAAACAAAACAGACACGACTAATTGAACGCCGCGTCCACTCCCTCAGGCGAGCAGCATGACTTCTGATGGAAATGAGCTATGCCTTAAGCAGACCAAATTTGATTTCTCCATTACCTCCTTCTCCTCCCCCCCGGGATCTCTTTTCGCGGTAGTGAAATGCATGTGTTCTGAGAGCAATGAAGATTTGATGCAACTCGTGTGCATGACACTAAACACAACAACAACCTGATTCTGAAGACAGCATCCTTATAACAACTCAAGAGCGGCCATGGACGCAAGTACCTGCTTCAGCTGAAACGTAGTAGCTCTAAATAGCCAGACATGAAATGTAAATACTCAAGCATGGAGAGGGCTATGGTGCCTGACATTCAGATCCTCCCATGCTAATTAAAAGCCAATAGCAAGTAATTACCGTCTATTAATTCACAAGAGATCCCTGCAATCTAAATACATTTTATGCACCATTCTATGATGCATAAACTACTCTGTCTAAAGATCGTGCCTAGACAAGTTCCTGATGGGTCCGAATCAAACCGTTTATTGACTTGAGTGTTAATCAGACCTAATTCCCAAAGTATGTGACCTACCAGTGAGTCCACAGTGTGGTAAGTGACCTTTTTCAGTATTCTCATATATAACCCAAGCTTAAACCAGCACATCTTGTATAAATTATTATGAGAAATAGCAAGTGGCAGAACTGAATTTTTGCTGTTTACTTTATCAGTAGATGAAAAGTATATAAAGTGAGACCCATGTGGTTAGCACTGAGAATGTAAACACCCTGGTATTAAACTGACATTCTGCATTCCATAGAAGTCATGTTGATGTCAATTAGCTAGAGGAATTAAAACAGCCAGTAAATAGCAAGTGTAAGGAATGAAGTAGTCACAGACGTCTTTGTACAACAAGGTTTTAAATAAAAAAGGACAAATCCAATTCGTAGTCATAGAACATGCAGAGGTAATATCCAGTAACAACCTTCCAGGCAAAGGTACAATAGGATAATCCGAAAATACGTTGTTAGAGTATCATAGTCAAATCCAGAAACAGCAGTGGACATATAAGCAGGCTTGGTATGCTTAAAGATTATCTGTGGCAAAACTTTGCAATATGGTAATTCGTGTTCTGAGAATATATAGAGTCTAATTAACCAGAATCATGTGGAAGTGATTAGAACTCTGGGGAGGCTGATCTGTGAGGGTGCTGGGAAGTGTTGTCTCGTGTGTGAGCATCAGAGGGTATCCTGACAGCAATTGAAATTTACGAGAAATCAGAGATGAGAGATGAAATCCCATTTAGTGTGTGTATGTATGTATGAAATATACTTGTTATTATAAGGAAAAGATACATATACAATAGAGTGCCCCATCTGTCATACAGAAAGCAATGTGGTTTTGCTCATAAGAAATTTCTGTGTTCCTTGTGACGTGCGTTGCAGTGCACATGTATATTATCGCAACAATCTCTGTGCTCCTGCTGTGTATTGGGTAGTAAGACATGAAGCTTTGGGCACAAACACATAGGCTACTGAGATTTATAGCCCCCAATCAATCCATCCCTCGCAGGCCTATGGGGGTCAAGACTGCTTTAGTATCCTTGGATCAGTATTCATTGTTTCTGACAGCACTTCAGATCAGTGGGGGGGCTTAAACAAACATTTTGGGGCTGAAAAATGGAGGAAGATCAGAGAAGGGACCTCTCATTAAGGACATTACAAGGGTAAATAATAAGACATGCCAGTGGCATAGTGTTAAGAAAACTCCCCAACGGACTAGCAACACCACCCCCACCACCATCAACAATAACAATAGCAATGATAACAATAATAACTGGTACAGCTAAAAAGATTATTTCAGCATAATAAATAAACCAATCACTCCAATCACTGCACATTTTTTTCAGAGTATAGGACAGTGTTCATGGATGGTCTGGTGATCTATTGTTCCCTTTTTTCACTATTATTGAACATTTTCAATAGACATCAACTACCATAGACTTCCTTTGGGGGCAGTCATGGTCTGGTGGTTGGGGAACTGGTATTGTGACCAATATCACATTTTATATGATGGCACATAGGAGCCTATGAGAATACCCAGCTCCTATAGTCGGCCATCCATCATTTAAACTTTACTTTAGCAAAAGAAAATCACATCTAAAAACTACTTCCATTTAAATTAAACTATTTAATTAACAACGGTGTAATTTTGTGTGCTCAAAATAGTATATAATGCATTACTCATTTTCGTTCTGCGACGGTTATTTGTCTCGGTTTAAAACCTTAATGTGGTGGCCAACATTGAAAAAATGCTTTTAACGTAAAACTAAACAAACCTATCCGTGTGTGTTTTCAGGTGCCTTTTGAAGTTTGATGTGGTTGTATCAGTCTTTAATTTTTTTCCCACATTCACTCAAGTGCCCATCTCTGGGGAACAGAAGCTTGAAAATGAATTTGAATGTTTTTGAAGCTGTGCTCCATGAACACTACACCCACCATGACCAAATGAGCTAAGGACTCAGTTTTACTTTGTTTAATTTTCCCAGGAATTAAATCTAAAAAAGTTTTTATTAAACCAGGCAATCTTTAGAGGAATCTATCATTTTACAAAAGTTTCATCTATGAGATGTAAATTGCTGTAATTTACTGTCATTACTAAAGAGAAGCGTGTTATTGCTGGACTAATGTCTGGGGGTTCGTTGAAATAGTGCCATGGGAATATGACCCAGAAAGAATTTGGAATCAGAGTACGTAGACAACGTAGAAAGATTGCAAGAGGCCCATTAATGCATAGTATTTTCAGAAAATGAACATATACACTGTAAAATGCACTAAAATGCAGTAAGCTCAGTTACCACACAAATAAATGAAAGCAAGTGAGCATGATGACAAAAGAAGGGCCATAATAGAGAGGAAACACTCACAGTGAGGTCACCATGAGGTTAAAATGCAGGAATGCAGGAGATGATATTCCAAAAATTAACATTTTGGACTGGGTCTGCAATTGATTTAAAAGGGGATACATAATTGTCCGTGATCATTTACTACTCAGTTCATGTCTTGCAAGCTATCCTTGGCTAAGCAAGCGGTGCTCACTTCATGAGTTTGTACTGACAACAAGGAATGAGCTCTTATTGTAGCATCGACAAAGGCTTCAGATATGGTAGAACCAGCAGAACAGAAAAACAGTTCAGAGCCCCCTCCTGACAAAACATCCCTTAGCTAGGGACTGTTGGGAAATGTAGGCTTGTGACATATCAGCAAGAAAATAACCATGTAGCTGACAGAATCTCTGGGATAAACAAGGTACCAAGACTGCAAGATTGTATTTGGACAAACAAACTAAAACATTGAGTTGAATAAAAAGAGAGTTTGAGAACATACTGTCTGGAATGGAATAACATATTTACCAAGGTTTTAAAACAACATGGAAAATACAGAACACAGGAAATTCACTTTAAATGCGAGTCTAGAGAAGTGGTGAATATTCAGCATCTGTATGCAAAAACTGAGAGTGGAAATGAGTGGGAAAAGGTTGGAGGAAACTTGATCCTTCATGAGCAGAGCCGGCCCTGAACAATGTGGTGCCCTAGGCGAGATTTTGGTTGGCGCCCCCTGCATCATCAATCATCGGGTTTTTACACTCACACAGACACCGCAAAGCTTTATGTTTTTGATAAATATTTTTTTTATTTTAGAACGAAAACAACAGTAAAACAGTAAAATCAGTATTAAAGAAACAAATAAAACCCGAATGAATTATAAATATTACAGTATAACAATAAATATATTGCTCAAAAAATATTTTAAAACAATTTTAGATAAAGTAGTGCAGAGAACAACTCTTAAATATTAATAATAAATGAATATTGGTGTAGTGAGGTGGAGGGATATGATGGTGTAATGCTGCCTCACTGGAAGGTGATAAGGTTGAGAATGTGTCTTCTGGTGGCCCAGGATGTGTAGAAACAGGATTTAAATATATTTCAAAAGTGCATCTGAAAGGAACAGAGGAGTAAATATGTGTTTTAATATATATTTATTTAAAAAACTTGCTGAGCTATGCTAATAATAGCACCTACTAGGACTGGGCAGTATGATGACAGTATTGTAAAATTGTGGCAGTATATTAACCATGTGATGTGACGCAACATGCCAAATCCCCCGTTCAAGTACAACATACAGTATAGTGTAATACACCATATTATATTACCTTTGTTTTCTTCCTCCTCTTTTCTCATTTTTCACTTCGGTCTTTTTGGCATCTTTCCTGAGAGATGACACTCACTCTGTGGCGTTGTTTTTTCCCCACAGAGAAACAGTAACGAGGTGCGCAGAGTGAGCGGGGGGAGGGGGCTGCACGGGTGATGGGTATTGTGTGCTATTATAATTATTAATTTGACTAATATTATTAAACAATTAAGTTGTGATTATGTGGACTTTGCTTGTTTTCATATTTTTGGATTGTTCATTTGTAAATAAATAAATAAATAACGCATTCACGCGAGCGCCCCCCTGGACAGCCGGCGGCCCTAGCATTTGCCTATATCGCCTAATGGAAGGGCCGGCCCTGTTCATGAGGCTTTTGCTGAAAGTACTAATGTGCAAGTATACTCTTGAGGATTTTCACAAAAATTACAAAAACAGTATTTTATTGAGGATTTCTATACATTCAACTCATAATACAGCTAATATTTTTGGTTTGTTTTTCATGTTTACATATTTTCTCTAACCAACTGAGACACATTTACAGGTATTAAGTTGTTTTGATCAACATCACATGATCTTTAATCAGCGTGCACTGCTAAAAGCATCTGCACATGATAACACAAACCGCTTACTGGCAATCGATTTCCAAAAGACCTAATAGGATTTCTGGCATGACGTGCAATCCAGAATTTGGATGGAGAATACGGACTGTGTACGTTTTTAAATGTAGCACCCCCCCCACAGACATGCATTCATTTGTGAAAGTGTATTTTTGTCAGATATAATGCCTGTTATGTCAAGAAGATCCAAAAGATATACATTATATAAGTTGGTGATTGGCTATCGTGGAATGATATGTATTATATATGTATACATAACTATTTAGCTGAATATTAACCCTGAATTTCTAGATAAATACTTTTAATGCATTTAGACCTTTTACTAGGAGTGCTCCGTGTGGCTGTTTGGTTGCAGAAGCTTTTTGCAGTAGTAGAAAAGGAGTGGTCATTCTATTTCTGATCCAAGTCCCGAGACCATCATGTCTTGTGGATTTTTTTACAGGCACAGATGTTATAGATTTTATCAGTGAAGTAATTAAATCACACACAGTGCAAGTACCAAAATATGGATCAATATCCACAAAGAGAAAAAAGCAAATAAGCTTTTTGTTGCACCTTGTGAATGGACCCTCTCAAACAGGTCTGATTTGTGCAGCCACTGCAAGTGGCACAAATGTCTAGGCCTAATTAGTACTTCATCACAGGGTCATCTCCACAGATCCTCTGGTGATCTGCGTAGACTAGTGAACATTCAGCCGACAAGCTGCTGCTCCAAGAGTTCCAGGCTGTTGATCCTTGACATGCACCAGTCTCATTTCCTCAGTCTCAGGGTTGTGGGTGCATGCATCCCCTGCCACCCCACACGCCCCTTTGACCTGCAGCCCTTGGACAAGGCTTTGGTAAATTTAAGACCTATTACAGTAGAGCTCTGGATGACATACAACCCAGGAGAATAAGCCAGAATATGCCAGATTCCCAGATATGTGAACACATATGTCTACTACCTGAGTGATTTCCTTTGATGTAGAGTTTGAGCTGTCCATGCTGTCTGACAGGATGATGTGTGAGGTGTAGTTTTCTTCTAAAGATGATCCATTCACTGCCTCTGTCACTGCTCAGAGGACTGTGAGCCCACGGGCTTTACCAAGTGATACCGATGTGTCTTGGCCATAAAGGCCATGCATCTCCTGCTCAAATTACTCCCCCAGGTCCAACAACACTAAACAATCAGGCCATGGAACAAACACAGGAAGATTGGAAAAAATAAGGCAAGGAAAAATGAAGAATTACATAGTAAGTAGCTCTAGGGGCAGTTGCAAAAAAGCAATTCAGAGAACTCACATGTGAGTTTGGATCAAGGAGCTACCATTACATTGTCTTGGTTAAGAAACCTGAGGGGTGAGGAAGGGTCATGGCAATGTCCCTGCTTATCGCTGGCAATTAAGCACCTAGTCTTGTTTTCAGTGAGAGTAATAAAAGATGGACACCAATAAAGCTATGTCAATCACAAAATGGAATGGCATGATATAAGAACCACTTCCTATATTCCTGCAATCTTGAGTGGGATGGAGAGTCTCAATATCCTCTAAATCAAAACTCAACCAGTCTGGCTATAGCGTGAATGTACCTATAGACCAATTGCATTTTGCAATTCAATTCAAACATGGTGTCAACTTTCACTGCTATGTAGATGACACTCAACTTTACATATCAGCAGTGGTGGACGAAGTACAGCAATTATGTACTTGAGTAAAAGTACAGTTACCTTGCATTGAATATTACTAAAGTAAAAGTATTCACTTCAATTTTTTAGTAAAAGTACAAAAGTATCTGCCTTCAAAAATACTTAAGTATTAAAAGTAATAACTTTTTTTTCTTAGCGTCACATCAAAACCCCTAGGCCTACTCGATCAACAAGTGAACAACGAAACAGTGCCTTACATTTGCCTAGCAATCACAAAATACTCAAAACTATTATATTTAAGTAAGACCAAGTGGTTTTGAAGTAACAACACAAAAAGCATTCATTCAAGTTTCATTATTTTATTTTTCATTTATTTCGGTTGTCAAAAAAAAATGAATAACAAATATCAAACACCATCACAACTGATGAAAATCGATAAAAACACTAATAAAACACAAACTAATAAATCATTCACTATAAACATTACATTTGATGAAACATTACCTAAGTTTTGAAGAGGCGATACAGTATATGAAGAGGTTAAACGTTGTCCACCACATAGCGGGACAGGGAAGCTAGAAGCTCTAGCACCTAGAACTAGAACTGTGTGCAGCCCAACCAACTGAACTCATAATATTAAACTTGGCTGAATAATTAATAATAATTAATATAATAATAATAATTTTAATAATTTAGCTTCGCTTTGCTCATATTTGTTTGCCTTCGCCTCCCTCATAGGAATGAATATATGTGTCCCCGGCTTTAACGTTTGATGTGGGAGTCTCCTGCGTTAAACTGTCCCTTAGCATCTCCACAGATTGCAATTTGGGTACTAGCACATTGCTTTGGATAAAAGCATCTGTTAAATGTAGTGTATTTCAATGTGATATAATTAACCGGGATATATAAACCACCCTGTTGGTAGTACTCATCTAATGGCGAACTTACCTCGATGTGTTTTTTCAAGTTTGACGGCGAGTTCATAAATGATCACCACGATGTGTTCTTCGGAATGCAGAGGAGACACTTGAAAGAATACGAATAATTTTTCTTTTCGAGGAATTAAAACAATTCGGCTAAATAAGGCCAGGGGTGTTGGGGAAAGCCATCTGTTGTAGCCATGTCAGATCCTCAGCCAATTAGCATACAAATCTTAATCTCTTACTGAGCGCTGATTGGTTATAGTCTGTGACACGGTAAACTTTGACCTTTCTGCATTTTATTAAGCGTTGATAAAAAAAAAGGAACGTGATGTTTTTGTAAATGTAACGAAGTGAAAAGTAAAAAGTTTCGCTTTGAAATGTAGTGAAGTAAAAGTATAAAGTCTTACCAAATAAAAGTACTTGAGTAAAGTACAGATACATGGAAATGTTACTTAAGTACCGAAGTAACGAAGTAAATGTAATTCGTTACTGTCCACCACTGCATATCAGCCAATCCTGATGACAAATCCAGATTAGTGAACATTGAGGCCTGCGTAAGAGATGTTAAACGCTGGATGTTGCTAAACCTCCACCTTAATGGTGACAAAACGGAGGTTCTCTTTTTGGGCTCCAAGGCCGCAAGACAGAAAATACCAGATCTAATGCTAAATATTGCAGACTTTCCCATTAGACCTGACTCAGTAGCCAAAAATCTCTGTGTTAAATTTGACTCAATACTCCGTACACCTCCGTAACGTTGCCAAGCTGAGAAATGCATTATCCCAGCATGATGCAGAAAAATTAGTGCACTTCTTTGTTAGCTAACGATTAGACAGATGTAACTCATTACTGTCAGTATGCTCAAACAGGAATCTAAATGAACTTCAAGTAGTTCAAAATGCCACAGCCAGAGTTTTAACTAGAACTAGAAAATTCGATCATATTAGTCCAGTTTTATCAGCCCTGCACTGGCTCCCAGGTAAATTCCGCATTGTTTTAAAAATTCTTCTACTGACCTACAAAGCACTGCACGGGGTTGCTCCTGATTACCTCCAAGAACTTATCTCCAATTATCCCCCCCCCCGGTCTTGGTTCCTCTAAATGTTTCTTCGTCATGCTCTTAGGCAGTTTTTCCTCGCCACTGTCGCCCGGGCTTGGACTCAGACACTTGTAAGGCTGCTTTGTGACAACAACTGTTGCAAAAGTTGTAAACAACTGTTATACATTTTGATTGATTGATTTGTATTCAAAGTATTGCTGGTATAAAGCAGAACAACGGAAACTCCATATCACCAAAATCTGCTGAAATTATATCGAAGGAGGAAAAGTTCAACGGTAGGGTGTTTAAAACGGAGCCTTCTAGACAATGAGATACAGTGAGGCTCTGACTCTAAAAATATCAAGTCAGTGCATAGAACTGCTATGATGTAAACAGATCTATTCAAAAAGCAGGCAGGAGATTGTAACCAAGTGTTTGTATTAGGTCCTTCTAATGTTTTATTTTAAACTGTTGTATTTAGACAGACAATGTTAAAAATTATTATCTCAGCACTTAATATAAAATTAGTTATTTGACATGCACATCTCTCATTGTGCAGCACAAGCAGTTCTGGAGGAGAGAAAGAGTTTCAGAGTCAAACACTTTCACAGGGAACAAGACGGACGTTTTATTTTCAGTGGTCCTGTATATATGATTATTAAACTCTCAAGAGAGTGTCTGAAACATTGTCTTGAATGAATCAAATGCATGTTTACCCATGTTTTACATATTTAGTGAAAGAGGTCAAGGGTGAAACCTTAACCTCAACCCAAAACCTAATCCAAACCATGACCATGGCCCTAATCTTGACCCTAGCCCTAACCATGTCTGAATTAATCAGATTATGAACAAATCTTATTTACAGTTTATTAAAAGTCTCTTGGTTAATGTACTGAATGTATTCAGATTTTTCACTACTGCTGCATCATTGATACCTGAAAGATCATTTTTCTCAGCCTCAGCTGAAATACTTCACCTTATTTTGGCAATGTCTCCCATAACAAAATCCTAAAATGTTTCATTCAAAGGAGGGCACAAACAGAAAGTGGCTGACATACAGTGAAGAACGCCACTACCTTATTTGATTTTGCAAGCGCTTCATTCACTGACAGCATATTTGTCAAAGGAGGACTGTCACCATGTTCACCAGAAGACAGAGGAGCATGAACAAAGCAAGGCTCACAGAGAGAGTGCGGATGCCTCACATCTAGCAGAGCAGATGTCTGGCTGACAAAGAAATGGCAGTTCACAGGGAGAAGGTCAGAAAGAAAAAGTCAATTCTAGAACGTGTAATTGATGTAATTAAGGTAATTTGTAAACAAGATATCGTTGCTTAACAAATATGACATTTTCCTACAAGAACATGTCAAGGAGCACATTAAAACAAGTGAGAAATAGCAGAGAGTAAATAAAGGAAGCATGTCACTTGTAACTTTGCATTCTTAAACAGCACTGAACACAGTGATTGAGGCTATCAATGTCCTCATTCTAAAGGCCATTGCTATTGAAGTGAAGGAGGCAGAGATGTTCTCAATTCAAATTGATGCAACCCAAGATTTGACATCCAAAAGACCAGATTGCAATAGTATTGCTCACTGATGGAACCCGTGAGAGACTCCTCACTGCCATTGATTGTGAATCAAACAGAAGGCTGACACTGATTTCAAGCTATGTGTAGGCCACTCAACAGATGGGGCTGCAAGCTTGCAGCGTAGGTACAAGGGCTTCTCTGCACTGTGAACAGAAGACTCACCAAACACCATCCACATATGGTGTTATGCGCATCTAAATTTAGTTTCAACTGATGTCACTAAAATTGTAGTGGCAAGTACATTTATTTTCTCCATGCTAGATGATTTTGCAGGATTCATTCATGGATCCTGTAAGTGCATGTTATGGGAAGTCAATGAGGACAGGCAGCACAGACAACTGTAATCAAAGGGGCAAGCTGGTGGGTCAAGGGCTAGGCCATAACTAAAGTGTTAAGATTATTTTGGAGAACCATTCAATACACGTTACACTGATGTAAGTATCACACTGATGAAGACTGATGTTAGAATCATAGCAAGAGGGTTCCTTGATGCCCTCCTATAGTATGCTTACAGCTCAGATTTTTCTCAGAATCTTTAGCAGACTCTGTCCAAAAACTTACCAACAAGTAACATGGACATATTATCAGGTCAATGCTTGGTAGTGGGAATCGAGGATAACGTGAAGTGTGTCACAAACTGCAACATGTATAAGAGTTCAGCAGATAGTTTTGTTGACTTTTCAATTGACATTTTATAGCAGGCCTGCAATGTCACATTTCACACTGACCTCCCCCAGAAGCAAGTAAAAAAGAGGAAAATGAGACCAATCAGATGGCAGATGATGAACCCATCAAAGATGCTGAGATTGAGTACAAGATCAAGGTATACAATACAATATTAGATATTGATGTTCACAGTATTCATCACCAACTTGCAGCAAATGCAGTATTGTGTTCTGACGTTGCTTGCATGAACCCAATTTTAGAAAAATACAAGAAAAGGTCTACCAGAAACAGCTATGAAAGAGCTCAGCAAATGTCTTCCACAATTCAATGTGTGGCACAGCTGAGACCTTACAAAGGAGAATTGATCAACCTTGCCAAGAGACTGAAAATGCCATCTTTGAACAACTATAGCATTAGAGAGGTCACTGATATGACATGGCAATTCTCTGATGGTCCTGAAAGCATGGAGCTAGCGAATAGATGTTGCTCTGCATGAAAAATCCACATACTGTATTGTTCTGCATGTAAAAATCATGTCTCCTCTTGTCTCAGATCCACTAACAGATTCTCATGTTACTGTTATAGCCTATAGTTTCCTCCTCACACTGTCTGTTACTGAAGTTGCATGTGAGAAAACTTCAAGTCTCACTTCTCACTTCTCAAATTTAAGAAAATTTGTCTGAGAATCACCCTCACCCAGGAGTGTGTCTACCAACACTGATAGATGACATCATTTACAAGATGTCAGAGAGCAGTGAATTAGTGTGCCTCCTGCTTACTTTCCAAGGCAGGACAGATTCTATGCTCAGCTTAGAAAGTAGGTGAAAAATCCTCATCTGTTGTGTACACTGAGGTAAATCAATAGAACCCCTCTGCTGTTGGTTCTCTACACACATGTAAGCATTTGGTTGTAGTTAAATGTAGTGAGCTCACTAACATATTATCAAAACCATAAAATCTCTCCATGCCAAACTATTAATTCAGATATAGAATAGCTGTGTATTGAGAAGCTGTATATCAAGTAGGTGTGTATCGAGTAGGTGTGTATGTGCGGGCTAACTTAGACCTTGATCCCTAGCCTGAGTGACTTTGGCAGTTATGACTTGCCAAGTACTTGCTGAGTCCAGTGCATCAAGATTCCCCATTAATTTTTAATTTGTTCACAGACGACCTATGAAAAAGGGAGCAACCAATCAGTTCTAGCTGAGGATGGTCCGGTGGATGAGACCAGCTTGATAGGAATGTGATGAGGCAATGAATAACAAATCAATGAAGGCCAGGCAGCATAGGTGATGAAGTGTAGGATGGAAGAATATTGCAAACAGCAAGGAATGAACTGGTTAGCTATAAGATGGCAGGCTGCATGAAAACTGTTAACAGCAAAGCATAGGGTAATAAGGATGGTTTGACCATGTGAAGGAAAGGTAGTAACAAGAAAAGATTCCCACATGTATATATGAGGTCCCACATATATATATATATGAGGTCCTTGGGTTATGTCAGTCCTGAGTTACTGTAACGTATTGACCAGACGGAGAGGGATCCAACTACGGAAGTATACCGCTTTTATTTACATAAATCACGTGTACAGAGAAAGACAGGTAAATCACTAGCATTAACGTTCTCCTGCGGTGGTCGGAACGGTCCAGGGTCATAATGTGAGAGCAGAATACAGGAGGGCTAGGCAGGAGACGAGGTCTGGGGAGTGAGCAAGGGTCAGAGCACGGGAGATCAAACAGACAATTGAAACGCTTGGTACGCGGCATAAGTCGACAATAATTCGCGACTAAGACATTGTGGGGAAGGTGTATAAGTATGACTGAAAAGGGGGCGTGGTGATGAGTGGCAGGTGAGGCTGGTTAGGGAAGATCAGGTGGCATTCCTTACAGTTACGATGTTTCGTGGTTATGACACATCTCCCATTTACTTTATAAAGCCTTCATTTGATTTAAGTGGTTTTGCGTCGTAAACATCGTAATGTGAACTTCGTGTTTGGTATGCGCATTGGTTTATTATTCCTGTTTCATTTCATTATTAAATGTATTTTATATGTGTTTTTTGATTATTACTGTGTTAGGATAGGATAAGTGCTTACAGTATGATATTTACTTACAGTATGTACGTATGTTCCGACTTACACCGAAAATCGATTTACAACGCGATGTAGGACCGGATCAACATTGTAAGTCGAGGACCCCTTTATGCAGTGATGTATTACAGTCTGAACATGGACTAGTACTATAAAGTGATTACAGACAACAGCTCAGTATGTGGGGTAAAAGATTTTCATGATAGTTTATGATTTTCAATTAAGAAAAATATTTCTGAAAATACTTGTGTGAGCTGACTTGGAGATGCTCCTTGGAGCAGGAATACTGAGCAATATATCTCGTCAGGAATAGAAATGAGCAAACAAATTCAGATTATTCAGATTTTACTTCAGACTAACTTTTTTGGAGTAGTGCTTTCCATGAACATTGCTTAGATGTCTGAAGTGGGTTCAGAAACCACATGGTTACTGTATAAATAGACCAGCTGTACTTATCAATTATGGTCTTTTACTGAGGCAAGCTGCTCCTTGGGGTTAGGCACTAGAGTGATTTCTTTGTCAGGGTTGACACAGAGCACACATTGCTCTCACTCTGACAGCCCCTGTTATTCACACGTTGTCATGGCCTCTTCAGAGGGGATATCTTCAGCATCTTTGGAGTTACATATATATATATATATACATATATATATGTATATATATATATATATATATATATATATATATATATATATATATATATATATATATATATATAAATATGAAAAAATTGTTTAATTAATCGTTAATTTCGATTAATTAATTACAGGGAAATTAACGAACTAAAAAAATGTACGCATTTTAACGCATTTAACGCATGAGACACTTTTGCACCGTGGAATGATTCTCAGTGCACGAGTTCCAGACATACAGATTATATGGACGCACAATACGATGAGCATGATGGAGATGACTGAAGAGGCTACGCTGGTGGATGGGAAATTTAAATATAAGAAACTTCCAGATGGAAGTACAAACAAAAATAGTGTTATTTGCACTTTATGCAGGAAAGAGTTCGCTTATCACCGGAGCACTTCCACCCTTCGTTACCACCTCAACGCAAAAGATGTTGGGGCTAACGCGCAAGGGTGAGTTTCCCAAAACGTTCTTAGCGCTAAGTACTTCTTAACCTCGTACGTTTCATACGAGGTTACGAAGTACTTAGCGCTACGAACGTTTCGGGAAACCCACACCAGGTCAGTAATGATAACTTAGCTGCTAAATGTATTCCTAGTACGAGCAAACAGTGTCGCCAGTCAACACTCGACCACATGTCGGGGTTCAAATTAAGAAACAAAATGTCCACGTCAGACAAATTGACCAATTCACTGGCGAGATGGATTGTTGTGGACTGTAGACGCTCTCTGTGGTCGAAGGCTTAAGTAAGACGCGGCAAGTTTAAACGCCTCCGCCGTTTGCGGAGTCGAGCGCTACGGTTTATGTAGGAGTGCTGCAAATTGCGTCAACTGATGCAAGTTATAAAGTACCGTCCAGAAAGACAATGTCGAAGAAAATCCAGCAGCTGTATGATGAGGAAAGGGAAGTAAAACAGGTTATTGTGAAGAGCGCCACAAATGTGGCTCTGACTGGGGATCACTGGACCTCTGTTAGCAACAAGAATTATCTTGGTGTGACAGCTCATATTATAGATGATGAATGGAAGATCCAGTCATTTGCTTTGGGCATGCAGAAGACCACTTCTAGCCCTCTACTGCATGGTGTTGCTTCAGGGTAACAAACCGTTTTCCTCTTAATTTCACATGCATAAAAGAACAGAGCCCAATCAGAAATGTCTTTATGAAAAGGGAGGGCTTAATTGCAACCAGTCATTGACTTATATTTGGTCACCTGACTTTTATGGGGTTTTTTTTCAAACACTTTTCCTTGACATGAGGCTTGTATGGCGGCCATATTTGTGGTGTTAGAAAATTGGTCACAAAAAGCATAAATTTGAAGGTTTTTTCAATTAAAAAAATATGTTCATAATCTGAGGTAAGTTCTGATTACATATTTGTCAGTGTATAATGTTTTTAGCAACAACATATATTGTAAATTGATAAAATAGGTATGTTGCTTCAAAGCAACAACATGCAACAAAGGAACAAATGAAAATCTACAGCACTGGACCAAATCGGTTGCCTGGATGCATCTTTATGGAGGACAGAGAAATGAAGTAGAAAGGAACAGATGTCTTTGAAGAAAGAAACAAAATCATGGTGTCTACCTGAGACACCATCTCTTTGTAAATCATTGCACTTTTTCATACAAAAATAAAGTCCAAGAAGAAGTACTGAGGATCTTCCATATGATGGATGTCATAGGGTGGAGCATGGCTGCTCTACTGAAGAGACTGCACTGGCTCTGGCCTCCCAAATAAAGAGCATCTATGCTTATTGGATATCAAAATAGACGTGGCAAACTTTCTCTGCAAAAAACAAAACGTCTACAGCAAGACGGGAAGACCTTCACTGTGTCAAGGCTGGCATTGAAGATAAACTGAGAAAAGGTCCGATTGCCCCCATACCAACAGCCCCTGTCTCTCTAGAGAACACAGTCCATTGGCCTGTTTATTATGAAACAGCGGCACATGCAAGTTCCCTGGATGTAAGGGCACCAATAAGGTTCAGTGGTGTGGAGTGTTTGTGTTTCACAGCCAACAAAAAAATCCTTTTTTTCCATTCATACACAGTAAGGTTCTACAGTCAGAATTTTACTGACACCAGCTGATGAAGTCGGATTGCACTTTATGTTGTTCATAAGCTGTTTAAAATTGCATCAACTGCAGAATTAAAAGTGTTTTTAATTCAAAAGTATTCAAAAGTTTAGGATATATACTATATTAATTGAATTGCAAAATATATGTAATGTTTTTATATCGTTCCTTTGTTGCACAGTGTTGCTTCTAGGTAACATACCTATACTAAAAATAAAATAAATTACCTGGTTATGGGGTTAGTGTAAATGTTTTTTATGGTTTTATCTTCCTAATGATATGTTTCATGCATTATCACTTTTAATACTTAATACAAACATGATGTTTTCACAAAAAAGTTAAATTTCTAATTATTACCATTGTCGCACATTGTTGCCTCAAAGTAACATACCCCAAATTACCCCCCTCAAAAAAAAAATCACCAAAATTTTTTTGAATATGTTATAGTGGACCATAATAAGCTTATAAGAGTGACCAAATATTTTTTTAATCAAAGATTTCATAATGCATGCAGTAGAGGGCTAGGCACTATGGAGATGCCTGTGTAGATGACTTTATGGCTGTGGCAGAGGCCTGGGAAATAAAAAAAAATCTAAAATGGTATTAAAAACATCTTCTGATTTACTTCTTATTCTTTCAGTATCCTGAGCAAAACTCCCAAAATTAAACAACATTTTTGGTCAGAATTTCCAGTTGTCACATCACACAACCAACCGGACTCTAATACCCAGAATCCCTCACTCTCCCCAGCCAGAAAAGCCATAATAAGATCATCATCACTGGATTATTGATTTCACCTGCATGTCTGTTATTTAAGCCCATTTCCCTTTCTGTTTGTTGCGAAGTATTGCCTCATTATTATGTGTGCTTACCAAGCGTTTCCACAGCTACAATTCTGGTTCCGACCTCTGTTTCAGTCCTGGTTTTTCGTGCCTAGCCTGCTCCCACGGATTTGGTTACCTGATTACACCTGCCATTTACTCCTGCCTGCTCGCTAAATATTGAAATGTGATTAAAATGCGATTAATTTCGATTAATTAATTACAATGCTTCGAATTAATTCGATAAATTTTTTAAAACGCGCCCCACCCCTTATATATATTATATTATATATATATATATATAATTTTGAACAAAGGCATGCATACCTTAATGACTCTAATGCACTGCCATCTATAAATTGGGAACATCCATAAATTGGGAACATAAAAAACACTTCAGGAGTGCTTGGACAGTCATTTTGCATATTGCTATTGCTCCCTGCTTAACATCCTCTCTTCATCGATTCTCTTTGGTCTTTCAAGGTTCATTACTCCAGGGAGCTGTTGCAGGAAGATTCTAGACAGCCTCATACAAAATACATACATACAGCCTCATTCTAAAGCACATATGTTTTAAACTACTATACAACATGTAGCACATACTCTGCTCACTTCCCAGAGTGTTTTAGTGAATAACAAACACCAAAGCTATGCTCAACAACAAAAAGTAAATAAATAAAATACAACATTGATGCAACTACGACTTTTGCTCAACTGGGTAAGCCTATAATCCCCCAAACAAACTCGGAGGATAGGTTAATAGCCTGTTATCTGTTTTGATTATGTCTGTTAAATCAGTTTGTGAAGGCTTTTATATATAAGCTAGGCACATCTCGGCCAGGAAACCAAAACTGGGAAACTAAACTAAAGTGGGATCACTATCTGAAAATATTGCCTTTGTGGTCTACCCACAGAATGCTTCAAGTACCTAGAACATGTGGGCTTTTACTAGGCTCACAGAGGCCCACATGGTGTGTCCAGACTGTCCACATTTGAGCCATTCTTTGAATTGTCCTACCGAAGCACCCTAATCAGTCCACTGGACCTCCTGGTTCTTATGCTCACTCAGAATTTTTTGTGAAACCAAATACATTTGGGAGCCACCTACTGCCACAACAATTTATTCAACAATCCATTTTAGTGAAAAAAGTATTTCAATACACAGTCAATGGCAGTCTGTAGTTGTAAATGTTACCAGTTTTATAGTGCAGTGTGTTTAAATGCAATGCTGATGGGACAAAACTGAAAATGTGGTGGCAGGTGGTATTTATCCAGTATAGTATTCATGCTCAAGCTGCTGTCAGTATTATCACAGTTGAAAAACATTCAAAGAAGGGAGGAAGCAATAAAAATAAAACAGGTGAAACAAAAAAGACAACGTAAAAGTCATGTGCTGCCACCAAGTCTGGATGGAGACTGCTAGTGGGGAGCACTGTCACAAGAATAAAGACAACACAGTCTCGTTACTCAGTCTCGTTACTAAACCTCGTTAGTCAGTCTTGTTACTAACCCTCATTAGTCAATCTCGTTACTCAGTCTCATTAATCAGTTTAGTTACTCAGTCTCGTTACTAAACCTCGTTACTCAGTCTCATTACTAAACCTCGTTAGTCAGTCTCATTACTCAGTCTCATTACTCAGCCTCATTAGTCAGTCTCATTACTCAGCCTCATTACTGAGTCTCATTACTCAGTCTGGTTATTCAGTCTCATTACTTAGTCTCATGCTTATTCAGTCTTATTATTCTGTCACAAACTGACATCACCTCCAACTGCAGAATTTGTTACTTTCTCTGGAATGCTTCTTTGGACAGCTGCTGTCAACGATTGCTATATTTACTGGACACACTCAAAAACTAGCTAATTTGGGATGCTATTCTATTTTTACACACAAAGTTCACTTGAGACCCCAAAAGTAAAACCATTTGAGTAAGAATAAAGCAAATATATAAGAGGGTTTCATATGGATCTAAGACATCTTTTGCTGCTGTCTGCTGTCATGTTGTTATTTAACTAGCAACCATGCAAGCTCAAACAACTGAAAACTGAAAGTGCAATTAACATAACCTCCCATTAGCCACGTTTTTGGGTTGATGTAGCAACACTTTTGGATGGATGTAGTTTCCTGTTGTTGGCAAGCGGCAAATGAAATCCCACGTTGGAGCTTGGATCAGTAATTTTTGTCCATCACTCAAGGGAAATGGTTGAACAAGAAACAGAAAACAACAGCTAATGGCACTTTAATCCAAGGTGACATACAATGGATAAAACATAAAACACAATGAAATATAGAGCTAGAGCCCTTCTGCATCATTCAGCCATAAAATTACCTGTGTATTGTTGAAACACCCTGATAACCATTTCATCTATCACAAAGAAAATAATGTCCTTCACCTATTAACGGTGTGTGGACATGTAGTGTATAATAATGATAAGACATAAAATGTTCCAACACATTAAGTGTAGCCTTAGAATTTATTAGAATGTTCTAATATGGGAAGCAAAAATTGCTTGTATAGCTAAATTTTACAGTACATAAACAATTTATTAAACAAAGGACTGATACAAGAATAAGTACATAAACACAATTTTAAAAAATCATTGCTTTAAGAATATGTAGCCTATATTTCATTAGCAAATTATTTAACATTTAATTTATTTAATTAATTTAAGTCAAAATCCTGTTTTAATACCCTTCTATATACCATACATAAATAAGAATATATAACAATGTTAGAATGCTAAGTGTGCATATGAAAATGTACTATATGTCATGGTTAAGCCCCTGACCTCAGGGTGTGTCAAAGTGTCTATGGTCATCTGTATATGGTCCGTTTCTGTGTGCGTCGTGGTGTGTGTTTGTCTTTGTTGTTAATCATCGCACATGTCTCGTCTTGTTGTAATATGTTGCACTTGTGTCTTGTTAGCATTCGTGTTTATAAGTGTGAGTGTTGCCTACATTCCTTTTTCAACGTTATCTTTGTTATGTGTAGTTTTATGCATGTATCCATGTTCCTGTTAGTGCTAATCCAAAATAAAACAGGTTTCTCTAACCTGCTCTTGCCCTCACACATTACAGTATAAATGTCCGGGACTTTTGTATACCATTCTTAAACAAGGATATATTACAATGTTAGTGTAAAAGTATGCTATGTGTGCATATGAAACTATACTATGGTATTAATGTCCCAGACTGCAGTACTCCAGTTCAGCAGAAGTACTATGCTGCAAACAGGGGCGATAGAGATAGCTCAACTCTTGCAATTTTATCTAATGTATACTCTTTTTGAGAACAAATAGAACTTGTGGGCTATGCTAGGTTAATTAAAACTTGCTAGTTAGACTCAAAGAGCCCTTTCAAGCAGGAATGCTTGAGATTGTTGAGGTAAAGTCAGACCCAATTACATTAAAAGCGGAGAAATTCCAGTGTAAGCAATGAAAAGGTGACAATTGACCATAAATGCCTTGTAAATTACTATTGTGGACACACAAGACCAGCATCACACAATTAGAAAACAGCGATAGATTTAGGTTCCCTGGGATTCTGAGAACTGTTCACTTTGGTTTCCAAAGAAATGCAAGAAAGAAATCAATTAAAAAATCGATTACATTTTTTGTACTATAGATATTGCTGTGCAATATAATTATTGAATGAAAACAGTACAGCAATATTACACTGTAATAACATTTATAGGACATATTCTTTGGATAAGGAATTTATTAACCAGTCATCTCTCTCTGTCTGTCTCTCTCTCTCTCGCTCTGTCTCTCTCTCTCTCTCTCTCTCGCTCTCTCTCTCTCTCTCTCTCTCTCTCTCTCTCTCTCTCTCTCTCTCTGTAATACAGACTGCTGCTTGCTGGCAGCACACTATTCATTTCACACATTGTAGCCACTCCTGGAGTGGAGGACTGCCGCTGTATCCTTGCACATATCCAACTAGAAACACAGCATGCATTTCCACATCTGTAGGGCTGGACTGAATGAAATGCGCGCGGCCCTTTGTTGCTGTAGGATCCGAGACCAAGATGTTTTCAGATCAACAGTTTCCACAGAAACGTCAGATCTCAGTAGGAGGAGGAGCACCTTGCCTGATGCTCATTTCAAAGTGGGGAATTCCATTTGAATGTATTAGCCACGTTGCTGCACTGCCAGGACGTGGTGATCTGCTCAGCAGGGCTGCAGCACACATGAGCAGGGATGTCAGGCTGATACTGACTTCCTCCATGTGAGCTCCTGTTCCGCCAGAAACTGCACACCCACAACCAGCTGAGGGCCATGCAAACTGACTTCAAACAGAAACTTTAATAGCAAGGGCCAAAGTAAAGCCCTGATTCATTATTTATTCACGTTAGACACACACACACACACACATATACACACACACCCACACACACATTCTCCCTCTCTCTCTCTTTGCTGTTGCAGGTTTAGCTGCAGTGCGCATGGGTTGGACTCGGTTGCTGTGCAGTAATCCCCACAAGCTCCTCCCTGGCTCCCCCTCCTTCTGCACACACAGTGCGCGTCAAGGTTCACACCTTATTCCGCAACCTGTGTCATGCAGGCATGCTGCAGATGCTGTCAGGATGAAGGATGGTGACCCACTGCATGCTGTAACACATATGGGAAAGGGGTGGGCAAGAGGGGCAAGTAAGGTGTATTTAGAGCAGCTTGTATTCAGCAGGTGACACGCTGTTGTATTAACTTAGTTCTTCAGCATATTGGATTTTAAATGAAACAATGAGCATGAGGTTGAAATGCAGAAGGCCCTCTTTAAAGCATCTTTATTGTGGGGTGAATAAGAATAGGAATCACATGGGATCATTAAGGAAGACAAATTGTTCCATTTCATAGTCTTTTCCACACATAGCTGGTTTAGATGGTCTGAAGATTCAAAATAATTTTGATTAATTGCTCCTTCAGGCTTGTTGAATTTTGAATTTGGATTTTGGTTTTGTAAATGTGATGTACATGTTTTTAAAGCTCCTGACCACTACAGTTGTCCATGAGTTCTGTCTTTATGCTTTATTCCCTGTTCATTGACAATGGCAATAAAACTTTTTCTGATTCTGATTCTGATTAGGATCTCTACCAAGGGATACCAAGCCTACATCCGAACTTCGTACCTCTTGGTGGATTTGAAGAGTGGTGGATTGTTTTTTTTTTATATTTATAGGTTCTTATTGATGTAGCTTTATTCAGTGTACACAATGAAAATATGTGAAATATAGTTAGGTTACCTACAGACAGATCTAACAGAGATAAGCCAACACTAGCTAATGACTAACCGCAAAAAAAATAGGTTCATATGGTAAGGGTCAAAAATATTAAAAGAAATATCAAGCAATAAATCACCAGTTTTACCATGTGGATGCAAGGTTTAAAGTGTTAAAATTGCACTAAAGGATAGCTTGTAGCAATGATTAGATGCTCTCTACTCTCTAGAGTTACCCAATGCAGTCTGTCCTTTTATATGACTTAAAGAACCAATAGAAATAAGTAAATAAATTGCTCTACATTGAACAGCTTAAACACATTTTTATGATTGGTTCAGAGAGAATGGCACAAGATAAAGGAAAATAGCCTTTGCTTGCTTTGTGCTTGGGGAGGCAGCCCACACTGCAGCCCACACCCCCAGCGCCAGTCCTGATTTTGATATATTTGTGTGTTAATGAATTTGCATATAATTTGTAAAATGCAGCTTGTATTGTTATTTTGATGAATATTCTGTGTGTACTTACAGGACATTTTTCCTTTTCAGTGCAATGACTACATTGTTCTGCAATTGGTCTTCCCAGCCACTGTACAATACAATTACAATACACTAAATACACTCAACCAGAGAAGACATGATTCACAGGCATTTTGAGTGAAGAGAATCTAGTTTTTAAATCCACTGGAGCCTGCAATTTGTGAAGGTTACCTATGAATCTGATTATCCACTGTGTTATGGGAATGAAGCTGTATTCAGAGTACTGAGTGTCATCGTGTAGTAGCCCCATAAGAAATCAGTAGAAGGAAGAGGGGGAGAAGAAGAGGATGAACCATGTTGGTGTTGTGTTTGTGGCTGACAGAGGGACACACACACACACACACACACACACACACACTCAGATATGTTTTATGGCTTGAGAGGTGGTGCTTCAGGCATGAACCTTCTCCTTAGTCCCAGCAGTTGTGTAACTACATTTAAAGCTGAAACCGTCTCGTTCCATTTGACAGCTCATATGTCATGTCATGCACTGGTCCTGACAATGTAGGTAGGTCTGCTTTTTCTGAGACCTTTTTTCTTTTTCTTTATATTTGGGCTGAATGTAGAGGTAGGATTAGAAACACAAAGAGCTCCCCACCGGATCCCTAAGCCCATCAGCATTAACTCGTATATCAAGCCTCGGAGGTTGTTTTTAATTATTCAGAAACATGCTACATCAGGACCTTCAACACAGACAGTTGTGTGTGGCACTAAAAAAAAAAATTTAGTTCTCAGTGCTCACATTCGGCCCCCCACTGCCTTTCTCTTGCTGATGTGCGTGCACTGGAAGCTCTGGGAGTTCTGCAGGCAGCCTGTTCTCATTTGTCATGCTTACGAGTTGCTCTCCAAGCTGGAAGAAAGGAGGGGGTGTATTAATCTCAATCCTACAGCAGTCTGGCACCAATCTGGTCTCATGACCAATTCCTCCCCCAGCCCTGTTTCCAAACGCAGAGGTGAACTGAACAGTGGCTAAATACAGGTTAATGTCACTGTCTGTGTAATTGCGTTAATGGGAAACACTGCTGTCTGCAGATGGTCAGGGAGATAACGGGAATGCTGTTGTGTAGTTCTGAGTCAGTGCAGGGCTGCTGCCCTACTACGGCAGGTGTTCCTGTGCTGGAATATTTTCTTGCATTCAGCTGTCGTACGGATGTCTAAAGTGGTGATGTTGGATTCCTGACCTTGGAGGCCACAACACAACAGAAGTTCCCCTGGGGAAAAGGCTGAGCTGTATGCAGTGGTCTCCTTCTCCAGGATGTTCTAGTCAACAAAGGTTCAGCATAGTCACGCAGAGTTAACATGAAAAATCCTCTGGGAGCAATTGTTTTATTACCCATTAAAAATCATCATGGACATAAGTCACATGAATATGTGTGAATATGTGTTTAGAGGAAGGGGCCGTTAGAGTGTCAGAGCACACTAATTAAGCCCATCACCATGACAACTATGAGTCACCTTGTAGATCCCTGAGCTCTTATTCCTGTCCCTTCCTAATAGGCCTCTCAAAAAAACACAAAAAACATGATTCACAATCACACCAACTCAGCTGACTAAGGTAGGCTAACATGCCGTTTTCTAGATGAATTATGGATGGAACTGAATGGATTATTTAGCTGTAATAAAATATTCAGTTTGATTGTTTTACAGTCCTGCTCCATTGGACAACACCATTCTTATAGCCTAATTCTTAACAGAAGTAGCAGGCATCAAATAATAATAATAATAATAATAATAATAAATTTTCTTTGAATTGTCACAAATTCACATATACTATGCCACACCCAGTCTCTCCTAATGGGGATGGCGTGAACAAATCTGAGAATACTCTCCTAAGTATTAACCAACCCCACCCCCTTATTTATACAGATCTCATTCAGTTCTCATCCTGAAGTATGGCTGACTTCATATGGCATACAGAGCATTCCTTGCGCCAGTCTGTTTCTTTGTGTTTCTTAGTCCTAGCTTCCCCTCAGACTCTGCTTGCCTGCTACTGACTTGGATTGACTACAAACAAGCTCTATGGTTTCAAATCTGTGGGTATATATACCCAGGTTTCTCGCTCGCCTTTAGAATGCAAGCAGCCTAATGATACTCTAAATGGCATTAACAACCCCTGCAATTGGATCATCTCTGTTTCTGTGTTTCCTGGTGTTACACTTATATGCAAAAAAGAAACCTAAACAGACACGCAGAAGCATCAGTGCTTAGATGTTGGTAGTGTCTACAAGCTACATCCTTCAGTTTATGTTCTTCACATCTTTAAAGCTACCACTTCCTTACCACCATAGGACAGGCTGATGGATTGGAGGAGAGCACAAATGGCCCTAACATATGATCTAGCAGATAACCATTACTGAATAACAATAATCAGTGAGAACAGGTCATTTAACTTATCCTTCCCACCAAAAGAGAAGGGTGTCCCTATGACACAGCTTCATATCATTATGGTATTAACAGTACACAATCTGGAGAACCAGAAAAAAATGTATTACAAATACATTTTCAACTCCAGTACAAACTCAGTACAAGAAACGCACTAACATAGAAAAGTACTTCGGACAGGAAATCAAAAATCCAAAAACCAAAGAACACAAGGGGATGGATGTTGGCATGAGAACTATGATGCCAGAGGATGGGCAATCATGACATACACCCTGTTCTCTGTTAATGCTGGTTTTGTGTCATTTTAATCCTGCTTGATTTAAGACAGACATTTCACAAAATAAACCATGGCATTCTCTTAAAATGGTAATCACAAGGTTGCCAGTTCAACTACTTCCATGTTCTCAGTGTTGGGTCCCTGAGCAAGGGTTGTTTATCTCTTACCTGAGTGACAGAACCTATCTAGTCAGAATTAAAAAATGTATCCCCTGCATCCATTAAAAGGCATCCTCCAAGATTCAGTCATAGGGCCTCTTTTATTCTCTTTATGCATGCTTTGCTTGGCTCTATATTTAAATACTATTTTCTCTATTAGTAGTTTTATCTAGGAGTTTGCATGTTCTCCCTGTGCCTGTGTGGGTTTCCTCCGGGTACTCCGGTTTCCTCCCACAGTCCAAAGACAGGTTGATTGATCACTCTAAATTGCCCGTAGGTGTGAGTGCGTGCGTGTGTGTTGGCCATGCGGTGGACTGGCGACCTGCCCATGGTGTACCCTGCCTTCGCCCGGAGATGCTGAGATTGGCTCCAGCCCCCCCCGTGACCCCGACTAGCGGGATTAAGCGGTTCAGATAATGGATGGATGGATGGATAGTTTTATCTACTCATTATACCTGTCATCACCTGCTACCTGAAGAACATTTTAACTGATATCAAATACTGGATGGTGAGGAATTTCCTTTTCCCTTTACTTTATATGTGTCACTAGCATTTATGCCTGATAGGACACTCGTGTGATTGGGAGATTCGTGTGTCATTTATTACAACATAACCAATACATCATCATGATATCACTTAGCATCTACCTTAGGGTGACCAAACGTCCGTATTTCCCGGGACATGTCCATATTTCACGTCCTGTCCCGGGCGTCCCGGGATATTTTTTAAAACTGTGGAAATGTCCTGGTTTTTAAATTATGTTAATCGGGCCATTAATTCTACAGGCACTAGGACCCTGAGCACGGCGCTGTATGACACGGAATCCCCGAGCCTCGTCAGTTGAGCCTCATCATAGGCTCATTAGGTCACCCTAATCTACCTTTCTCAGAAGAAGCAGAAACCTTTCTGTCCTCATTCGACATCTGGTTGGCTAACGAGTGGAATTGTTCTGCAGGTCATATTTTGCAAAAAACTGCTATAGCGACACTTGCTACTAGCTAGCAATAGCTAGCTAGCTAGATGATGCTTATAACGATAGGGGCAGTCATGGCCTGGTGGTAGGGAACTGGTCTTGTGACAGGAGGGTCATGGAGGCCATGACTGAGGTGCCCTTGAGCAAGGCACCTAACCCCAACTGCTCCCCGGGCGCCGGGCTAGGGCTGCCCACCGCTCTGGGCACGTGTGATCCACAGCCCCCTAGTAATCACTAGCGTGTGTGTGTGTGTTCTAACTGCACAGATGGGTTAAAAGTGGAGGACAAATTTCGATTGCGGTTTTAAAATTACAATTGACAAAATATGGCACATTATAGCCTATACATAGTAGTAATGAAGGCAATCCTGATGGGTTTGATGAAGAAGCATACAAGATTAATGGCTAAATGAATATTTCTAGTCTTCCTTGTCTTTGTCTCTTGGATTATACTGGAGCTTTGTTCCACTCGGGTTTGCTTGCTCCCTATAGTGTTTATGCTGTCTCATGTTTTTGACTAGTTTCTGCCTGGTGACCTTTGTTATAGACAGATATTCTATCTGATAACAAAACTGTTTTGCCACTTCAAATCTGTAAACTTCTGAACTCTGTTTATTGCATTGCAAACTAAATTAAAACAAAACTGAAGTAGTTATGATTGGCCTTCCTGGCACTGTAGCTAGACTAAACAATGTATTTTGGTCCTATATCTGAAAAAGTGTCTAATATTATTAAATATTATTATTGTTGACTACTTGGACACTTCTTCTTGGACAAGTCTGTAGTGGGGTGAAAGACAGGTTTTCTAAGTTTACAACAATATCCAAATTAAAGGATCTCAGAGGGACCTGGAAACATAGTCCATAGTTGTATTACTTCTAGGCTGGGTTACTGTAATTCCCTGCATATGGAGTTCTCATTCGACCAAGTTCAAAATGCTGGTATTGTAATGCAGAGGGAGTCTGAAAAGAAGGAGCACTGTGAGAAGGTGGCACAGGCTTAAGGTGTATGCGTGGTTGGGTGTGTGTGTGTGGGTGTGGGTGTGTGTGTACGTGTTGGGGTTTGTGTGTGGTTGGGTGTGTGTGTGTGTGTTTGGGTGTGTGTGTGGTTAGGGTTTGTGTGTGGTTGGGTGTGTGTGTGTGGTTGGGTGTGTGTGTGTGGGTGTGGGTGTGTGTGTACGTGTTGGGGTTTGTGTGTGTTTGGGTGTGTATGCGTGGTTGGGTGTGTGTGTGTGGGTGTGTGTGTACGTGTTGGGGTTTGTGTGTGTTTGGGTGTGTGTGTGTGTTTGGGTGTGTGTGTGGTTAGGGTTTGTGTGTGGTTGGGTGTGTGGGTGTGGGTGTGTGTGTACGTGTTGGGGTTTGTGTGTGTTTGGGTGTGTATGCGTGGTTGGGTGTGTGGGTGTGGGTGTGTGTGTACGTGTTGGGGTTTGTGTGTGTTTGGGTGTGTGTGTGTGGTTGGGTGTGTGTGTGTGGGTGTGGGTGTGTGTGTACGTGTTGGGGTTTGTGTGTGTTTGGGTGTGTATGCGTGGTTGGGTGTGTGTGTGTGGGTGTGGGTGTGTGTGTACGTGTTGGGGTTTGTGTGTGTTTGGGTGTGTGTGTGTGTTTGGGTGTGTGTGGTTAGGGTTTGTGTGTGGTTGGGTGTGTGGGTGTGGGTGTGTGTGTACGTGTTGGGGTTTGTGTGTGTTTGGGTGTGTATGCGTGGTTGGGTGTGTGTGTGTGGGTGTGGGTGTGTGTGTACGTGTTGGGGTTTGTGTGTGTTTGGGTGTGTGTGTGTGTTTGGGTGTGTGTGTGGTTAGGGTTTGTGTGTGGTTAGGTGTGTGTGTGTGGGTGTGGGTGTGTGTGTACGTGTTGGGGTTTGTGTGTGTTTGGGTGTGTATGCGTGGTTGGGTGTGTGTGTGTGGGTGTGGGTGTGTGTGTACGTGTTGGGGTTTGTGTGTGTTTGGGTGTGTGTGTGTGTTTGGGTGTGTGTGTGGTTAGGGTTTGTGTGTGGTTGGGTGTGTGTGTGTGGTTGGGGTTTGTGTGCGGTTGGGTGTGTGTGTGTGCGGTTGTAGTTTGTGTGTGTGGTTTGGGTTTGTGTTTGTGTGAGTGGGTGTCACTTCTGGGTGATGAGACTGGCTCACCATGACAGGTACAACACTTAACTGGAACAATGTAAAGGCACTTACCAATAAAATACAAAATAGATTTAAAAATGCTACTGTTTTTTGAATGTTTAGCTTTACTATGAATTACTTATTTGCTTATCTCATATTCTCCCACTGGTCTTTTAGATCTCTCAGTCCTTCATTCACAACTCAAAGGTGAGCAGCTCTCCCTGTCACATGATGTCCTTTCCCACCACTCACAAGTTTAAAGTAATTGTTGTGATTGCTTTTTGTTCACTATGTCTCTGCCCCATGGTTCTTTTATCAATTCTGTTCAATTTACTCTTAATTTGTCTAATATAATTTGTCCTCATGCTGTGTTTAATCTGTTGATTGTAGATAGTTTCTCATTGGTTTTATTGTGTTTTTCGTGTAATCATTCCTTCTAACTTAAATGTATTATGTTGGTTTTCTAACATTTTGTTGCTGGGTTTGCTTTTTCATTTCTTGAGCTTTTGCTTTTCTAATTAGTTTTTCTTTTATTTTTAATTTGTACTCATTTATGCATTTTTAATCAATCTCCCTCCACTTTGGATCAGCTCCTCGTTTTAAATTCTGCTATTAAAATATAGGCAACTTAACTACGGTACTTAAAAAATGCATCCCAAGTTGCATCCCAAGTCTGACACATTTATGTCAACCTAAATATGTGGTTGATCTTCAATGAGTGGTTTAAATATAGCCCTGCTTCATCCAACACGACAGTGACAGAGCACCAGGGGATGCAGGAGGTGTGATGGGGTGGACGATGGGGTGGGTGAGAAGGGAGGACACTAGCAAGGACCAGCGACCTCTCCTCTGTCACTGTCTCTTTACACTTCAGAGATCTGAATGGATGCTGTTCAAAAATCGGAATTAAACATACTTATGTATAATTAAGTTTTAGAAGTAATGTTTCAGAAGAATGTTACTACATGGTGATTTATTTTACACACACATCTTAGCTGATCCTGATGCAGTCAGAACTAAATCTGGGGAATGCGTTATAATGTAATGTGTAACATGACGTGTTTAACATTTCAAACAGCTCCTTTTGAATGTTAAAGTGATATGCAATCATAAAGTATAGACGTACATCTCCTATAGATAGATAGATAGGCAGAGAGAGGGAGAGAGAGAGAGTGAGAGAGAGAGATAGAGAGAGAGGGAGAGAGAGAGAGAGAGAGAGGGAGAGAGAGAGAGAGAGAGAGAGAGAGAGAGAGAGAGAGAGAGAGCATCACACCATATGTCCACATGAATGTGACATGCTGTTAACCTCTCACACTGTACTCTCCTATTAAGAAAGAATAACTGGCGATATGCTTCTCAGACATGTTGCCAAGGTTACATTCCATGTTGAAACACAGAAACCATTGAGCCAGAGATTCAAATCATAAACTGGAGATATATTGTAAATGAATACAGTGTTATTGCTGTTTATTGTGTTTATATCTCAGAGCTCCTTCCCATGAGAGCAGATGCTAATAAACTACGCCAATTGTGTTAGAACAGAGACTGCCATTACTCTCGCCATCCAAGCAAACAAAGCTGGGAACAAAGGCAGTCATGTCTTGTTTGGGGTTTGAGACTAGAGAATCACTTATTAAGGAACCTTTAACTGAACAAAATGAATCTGCACACTAAGCTGAACTTCATGAGATTTGTTTAAGTGAGCACTGCACCCTCTCGATCTCCCCCCAGACATAGATGCATTTCCTACGAATACATTCTGAAAAGAGGTGCTACTTGCACTGTGGTAGGGACATGAAAGGAAACTTTTCACTTATGCAAATTTATTTACTGTCATCAGCACATGGATCTCATTCATATACAGGATCCAAGACTCTAGATGAAGCAATTTATTCATGCATGACACATCCATACATGACACTTTCACTCTGGCCTGCATGGGTCAAGCAAATAAAATTGCAAATTGATTCCTCTTGCCTAATTGAGGAGTGTTGTGTCTGGGCTGGGAGGCAGATGGACTCAGAAGGCTGCCGACTTCAATCAGCGTCAAGACACAAGACTTTGATCCAGGAGAGCTCCTGTCCACATTATCTAAACGCATTTCACAGGTTCTTAACTGAGCTTTCTTTGATGATTAAGATGCACACAAAGTAACTCTGATTAGAAGACATTTCTGCGCTTTTGTGCCAATATTGTGTACAGGTTATGAAGGCATTGGCAGCTAAGATTTGGTAACTAATTGCAAATTCAGACTTGAGTCTGAGATTTTGTTGTCAATAGTGGTTTAAGCAGCCATGGTCAATGGTGGTGTGGGGGAGGAGTAGGAGGTGGTGTGGGCTGCGGGGAGGGGTGGATGCAGGAATGCTTGTCTCGTATAAAAGAAGCTCTTTACTCAGAACATCTAACCTAGCTAAAATGAATCAATGTAGGTGCAGTTTAATTATTTTATCTAGTTTGTAGTTATGGTCTATTTGCATAATGCTAATTTACCAGATCAATATTCAGTTACTGTGGTGTTCTATAACAGAATATTGTCCAATGTACTAAAGGATCTACATTATGTAGATGAGAATAGGTATGTGTTTAAGAGCTGTTTCACACTCATTAATACTATTATCCAAACAATCTTAACTTGCATATAAAATTGCATACATCACGTGAAAGTTTTCTCTTATAAACACATTCTCAATATTTCAAGCATTCTTTTATGCAGTAGTTTTAGTAATTGTGGAATATCACACCTGTCAGTACTAAAATATAAATCAGGCACAATAGGGTGACAGGAAGATGAAAAAGCAAGAGAGACATTAAGGTTCATAAAGGAATGAATAAGTGATATGATTTGATTTTATCAAGTGCATTTGCTTTCGTGTATTAGATGGGATCATCATGAAAGTAGGCTATTTCATGACAGATACATAATTTATACATGACTCGGAGTTTTAAGGACTTTGTAGTATAGTTTGCAGAGCTATATAGTGCACTGGAATGACATCTCATTCACCTTCTCAGAGACAAATGATTCACAGAGAATCAAGAAGAGGCAAACTTTCAAGAAAGGCAAATTTACTGACACAAAATAACATCCCGTATAACAGAAATGAACCGATTCTCCTCTTCATTCTCTTTAATCTACAGTGAGGACGTTGCCTGACATGCCTAACAGGTAACGTCTCTATCTCCATTCATTTGCCATTCTGTTTGCTGTCCCTTTTACCCTTTGCCAAATATTTAATGTCAGTGGGAAAGAAAGATGGCGAGAGCCCACAATAACATCCATAGAGATTAACATTTCCCATTTCTCCACTCAGTCCCTGCGATGTTTTATTCATGGGCCAGCTTTGGCTGGGTGGCTATGGCGTTTTATGAGATTTAGGAAGCACGCCAGTCTTATTGATCTGCATGCCTGCTCTTTTATTCATGAGCCCTTTCTTGCTCCTTTTCTCATTTCTGTGTGGGAAGGTGGGCGCCTTTGTCTGCTTCTCCGCAAAGAGAACCAAGTGATGCCAGTTCGTGTTTGTGTTAGTACAGGTTCTTATCTGAGAAATGGTGGATATTTGCTCAAACGCCCAAGAGTGAGCACGCACATGCATGCTTGCACATACACAGACACTAGCTCAGAGACGAGTCCTTGGATGCCAGAGCATGCAATGACAGAGGTCTGCAAGCGCAAATGAGGTTAGTAAGAAATCATTGACACGAGGTTTCAGGCATTGAGGTGTTATTATTATTACTATTTATTTATTCATTTTTCTTAGTCATTTTTACCTGGTATGCACTTGTTTTGAAACACCTGGGCCTGCCCTTGGGAGGTTGTTGAGCACTGTGGTTGAGGTTTGACATCACAACAGGGTCACTCTTTCTTGAGTGTGCAGGTGTGGTGACCTACTGGCTTGTGTATGGGGGTGTGCAGTATTAACTGTGTGTCAGCTCTTCCCTTCCATACAGATCTTGGGTTTGCCTCTGTTTTTTATGTTTGTTTTTGGATGTTGGTGAGTTGAATGTATACTGTGTAAAATGCCCAGATGATAATAGGTATAACCTTTTTATTGTTATTGTTAATTGATTTTTTGCTGAATAATAAAAATGTATCTGTTTTTCCATATTTAACTAAATGAACTAAAGAGCACTTCCCACAAATAGCACCAATACTATGGTCAAAATAGTGGATGGTATTGCAGTAGTAAGGGAAAACACAGGTAAAAACAATACCTGAGAGAGTTTTCTGTGGGAACTGTAGCAGGGAACCGAATATGACTTGCTCTAATCTCTTGGGACATTCTGACTGAATCTTATTTTGATAAGTGCATCCCTTTTCCACACAAGCTATAAATGGCCAAATGTCCCAACCACTCCGAAACACACACAGAGTAGCAAAAAACTCAGTGCAGAACTGACACATGCAGTGGTTACACAAGTCCAACTGGAGTCCAGCTGGGCACATTTGTAGAGAGTCCACACTGCAAGTGTTGATTTAACAATGGATATTCCACTGTGTGCAGTGCATTTACTATAAAACTGTGTCTTTACGTTCTGAAATGGGAGAATATATATACAGTATATATAAACTCAAAGGAAGGAAAATAATAATTGACCATTGAGAGAGCTGCTCCTGTGCCTTAAATGACCTGGGGACCTTATTTGAGGCAGCCGACACGGAATGTGCTGTACGTGTGAGATGCTGAGATGACTCAGAGATGTCAAGGCAGAGGAGGCACAGCTGAACCAGCTACGCGATGTGACACAGCAGTGTATGAAAAACCTTCAGCCTGTACTTTAATAAAGGAGAGAAGGAAACGGCAGGCTCAGCGTGGGATTAGATTAACTTTGCAAATAAAAAGGAAGAGATTGGATAAATTCCCTCACTCTTGTAAACAAAAGCTGTGCCCCCCCCCCCCCCCCCCAGTTTGCATCTAATGCATCTGTGAGAAAACACAGAACACAGTGCATGCTGCATCACCCTCTTGCAGAAAACCCAATAAAATTGCACCTTGTGCTAACTGACCATCATATTGATTCAGGGACGTAACAGACTAGAAAATCAGGACATAATGAGCAGAAGATGGTCTCTTCCAACCTACTCAACTACAAAGCCCAGCAAACCATTCCACAGGCAAAGAGAGGAACAGAGAGTCCCTGGTGGTCTGTGACATGGACTATCTCACCAGGCTGCTCTTTCAAGAGCTCTCTAGGGAGACGCAGCAGCAGGGGCCAGCAGCCTAATCAGTCTTCTGATGCCTGGATGAACTCTCCGTTTCCAATTTCACGCTCGTGTCTTCCACACCAAACCTGCAAGCTACAGCCAAAGGTCTAGACATAACAACCCAGTGGAGGTGGAAACTGGGAGCCCAGCCTGTCAAAGCTTAAGGTGGCAGCTTGGATTAGTGCGGCCCCCCCATGTGCAACAGGTGATTCAAACTGGATATGTAGGCAACATATTAAAAACTTGTATTTTGCAGCTTTAAGCAGATTATTATGAATTACATGTTACAAAGTACTGAAAACTTCATTATTTATTAGTATATTCTCCTTTTTAAGGCAATTTTCAACAGATAGTTTATCCAATTTCTACTGCTGCAGTATATCTGCAGTATACAGTATATCTTGCAGTGACTGGAAATGGTATCAGGGTCCTTACCACCTTTGCTGTTGTGTGGTTGTGCCAATGATTTTCAAGTTGATGTTTGGCCATTGAATGGAACAGTGATCAGAATTTACATGCTCAGAATTTCTGCAAAACATTTAGTTTGCTTATGCAACATTATCGTTCATAGCTTCTTAATTCAGACTTTTAGAATCTGTGATGTCTTATGTCTTGGTTCCCAGGTTATTGTGAGTAGAGTAAAGGTCACACTTTGGATTCATACCCATTTATCAAGTTCACGATTATTTTATTTATCAAAAGAAAGCAAAAGAATCCGAATGAACTAGTTATCACCACCATGCCATAGTCGCACACAGATCAAAGTGCATGGCCACACATGATGATTTATATGCCACATAAGAGGTGTGGGGTTCTTTGCTTACTCTTAGATGAAAATGCTTTAACAAGTGCACATCTGTATGACTAATCACGCTGTACATTCCTCACCATGCAGCTCTCTGTCTCAACTGAAGAAAAATGGCTTGTATAATTACTGTTGTAATTATAGCCGAAAGGCTGAATTATTGCCTTTTATTACTCTTTAACTCTGCATCTTAATCTGACCAGAGAATCATCATCATCTGACTGAACTGTACTACCAGTAAACTAAGTTAAATCAACTGTACTGATACAGATTCACTGACCTTATTATGAATCAGATGTATTATCAGAAGGGAAGTACCCTAGCTCATAGATAGCGCTTGATTAAGGATTTAATATGTCATTATGTAAGTGCATTTTTCAGGAAATTAGTGCCTCTCTGTAAGAAATATCAAGGGCAAATGTAGTGCAAAGATATTCAGATGAAACATTATAAACGTAGCACTTTTTCACTAATGCATGACTGAATTTAAAGCATTAACTAACTCAGTGGCTCTGCTGCGCGTGAGCCTGCTAGCCGGCTACTCTTTCAGTCCTAAATGGCAAAGTGGTTATATGGAGGGAGAAGTTATTCTTACAGTGCTTTTGCCAAAAAACAGCTGTTTTTTCCCCTTGTATCTGTGATAGTACGATGGTTGTTTGTGTGTGTGTGTGTGTGTGTGTGTGTGTGTGTGTGTGTGTGTGTGTGTGTGTGTGTGTGGTGTGGGGTGGGGGAGGCAAGAGTGGTGGGAAAGTGAGCTCAAGCTTGCAGCTTGTGGTGGTGCATGGTTCCAGGGACGTCAGCCAAAAGAGGTATAGACACACTACGCATGATAGCACTCACTGGTGACAAGAGCCATTTTTCTGGACTTGGCTACCACCTCACTCTTGCTCCGCCCCTCCACTTAGGCCTTGTGGATATATAAGAGGAACGAAGATCCCAAGATGGAGGGGAGAGAGATTGAGAGGAGACAGAGAGGCTTTGTGTGTGATACTGGTGTATGCTGCTGTTCGGATATATTGTGTGCTAGCTCTTGTGTATTTGTATAACTTTGTGTCTTGGTGTGTGGTCTCTCTTTGGTAAGAATTCTGTTACTCTTGTGTGAGCCCTGTGGGAGAAGTTATATATTTGTGCATAAACACTGGGTGTAGGGAGTGGTGCCTTTTTGTTTTGTGGGTTTGTGGTTGTTTGCTATCAGTGTAGGTAAGCATTGCACTTCTTTTGTTTTAGGATTAGTTATATTATTTTTCGGGGAGGGGGGGGGGGGGGGGGGGGGAGTTGTTTTTTATTTTGGCCTTGCCACTCCTGACGATTGCCAGTAAACTTACTTGTTACAAAAATCAGATAACTTTGTCCTGGATTTACATTTCTTCCATCATCCATATTAGTACAGATTATATACATACATACATGTTGCGGCCTTTACCTAGACAAGGGACGTAACACGGAAAATTACAGACTTCGTGAACAGGTTTGTCTCAGGCAACGATGGCAGCACTGATGTGATCTGATGCTAAATGAAAATAAGACAATCGCCTGTAATACAAAGATACTTTTCCCTCAGACCACGTTGCAGTAAATGGTAGAGCATACATTTTAGTTAACTGCCTGAGGGAAAGAGATAACAGTTCAAGGTTTTATGGGTCATTTTTTTCACTGGAATTTAAATGGCCATTAAATTTTTCTCACTTATAATTCAGTCACTTAAATATATGTGTGACTAGAAGGGAAAAAAAGGTTCAGCTTTCAGCTTGATTTATCATCTCAACTCCAGACTTAACAGAATATTTGAGCTACAGATTTGTGTGTCTGCTGATACACAAGGACTTGTTTTGGGAGGGATTACATGTGTGTGTTTGTGAGCAATGCATTTGTTGCTTCTGTTTACGAGCGAGTGGGAGTTTGGGGGGAGAGCAAAACAGAAAAATCGGAGGGGGGGTCCCTGCGCTGTCCCCGCAGCAGCTCCAGGAGCTTCATGTAGCCCTAGTGTGGTTGTAGACAGGTGGATGTGATTGGTGTTCTGAGGAAGAGAACAGGTGATGCATGAAGTGAGGGACAGGTGTGTCACTAACAGCATCTGTGAATGCTGTTCACGGGGGTGGGTGAGTGCACACTCTTTTGTGTCTGGATGGGGGTCAGTCAGAAGGTGACAGTTATACGTGTGATCCTATACGTGACATAATCCTATTTACTTTATCTAGTGCTACATTGGTGCAGATGCTGGTGCCAATATTACTGTTTTGTTTAAGTCTGTAATTTGCATATTGATAGTATTCTTTTTGAGCTTTACCAGTTGGGGTTAGGGCTAGGACATATCTAGGACAGGGGAAAATGAACAACATGGAAAAAGATAAAATCTACAAAGTGTAGAGCCCATTATCTGGTGTCTGTGTAGAGATGTCTGTATCTTCATGGATCTTCATGGAGGCAGGGTGAGTGGATGTGGGAAGTTGTGGTATAGTGTGAAGCTGCAATTTGTGGGCATCTCTAGAAACCTACAAGGAACATTCTGATCATCAGAAACAGAGAGAGACTCCATATTTCAATTTGAGCCAGACACAGATTTACACAATCTAGTATTCATGTCATAATTGGGTATTTTCTCTGGCTTCATAATGCGTGTTATTCCAACTAATTAATGCAATGCTTACTTACGCCTAACTTCTTCAGTTAATTAGAAGGAACAATTTTGACTCTTTTATTTCTGACAATTAAACTGAAGACATATAATAAATAAATGGATAAGAACATTGTTGTGGGTCCAGTCCTAATGTTCCCACAGTGCCAGACATGTTTTCTCCCTTCATCTCTTGATCTCAGTTGAAACATTTGCCTCCCCCACACAGAATGAATCAGACTGTAATGGCTGACTGTGGTTTGCTGCAGGTGGCTGGATCTAATTGAGACATTAGTGGAGGCTTTTGTTTTTCTTCTTTGCAGTGTAGACATTCTTTATTTTGTTTTACCCCATAATGAACCGTTATGACTAATCTGACAAAATCTGATAATAATTCATTAGCATCGCCGAGTTGAGACCTTGTCCAGGAAACTGGAGTGTCCTAGTTCTTAGGCGTGCCGTGATTTTGCACGGTCTCTGTTGTAAATTTGACAGGAAAAGTCCAGGAAAGCAGGTTACTATAGCAACAAAAATGAAAACATCAAATATTGATGGGTGACTGCGGCAGAAGCACATACTCCCTACACTTCTGCGTGTGCTGCGTTCTTCGCTCCTCCTCTTCCTCTCCTCTGATCACTTTATATATTTGTAAACGAGTTGAGCACATCGTGCACACTTCACTTGAAATAATCTCTAGGACTGACAAAAAGACTGTTTCTGTCAAGAGCGGCGGGTGTAATGTCTAGCGATTTGATTTTGAGTGGCGGGATAAAGTTGGTACACTGCGGCACCGTGCATGCGCTGTGTTGCACGGAAACAAACGCACATGATTATGAATGCCGCTCGGGTCCTGATTGCATCTATTCACCACTTCCATCCTGTTCGGTAGGACGCAGGTTCGTTTGGAGGCCTCACAATGCCACGCGCCGTCACATGAAAGACGACACATGGGTCTCGGCTCAGCTTAAAGGAGCTCAGCACAGCCTACCAGTGAGTACAGATTAGAACGCCATCCGCTGAGAACCTGCGTGCGTGTAGAGATCCAATTCAACGGCCATGTAAAGTAGTGCTTGGATTTTGTGTATGGTGAAGGAGTACGGCAATGAATAGACCGTACTGAATGGATTATTTCGGATTATTATTTGGGATTGTTATTTCGCTTAAATAGCAACACCAAAAGAGTGACAGCTCTCCAGTGAGGAACAGGCCCCCTGGGATTAAAATCACCACCTGACCCTCACTGCAACTCCACCTCCACTACCTAGAGCCTCTCCTGCCTCTATAGCAGGGGTCACCAAATGGCGGACCGCGGTCCGGATCCGGACCCGAATGCCGTCCTGTCCGGACCCAATCACATTCTCGATTAACTGGATACGGACCCAAATGCCAAAAATATTTTTTAATTTTTACGGGAGACTAAATTTTAAACCGGAGCATTTATTTCAGGGCTACTGGAAAAACACTCCGTGACGAGTGTAACGTTCGACACGTTTTGTCTCTGGAGTATATACCAAACATTCAAAGATATACCAAACACAATCTTTAAAAAAACAGACAAGAAAAAAATTAATAAAAAAGCAAACAACCTCTTATTTAAGTCTTTAATAACTGCCATTTAATCCATATGCAGAGAAAAATATGAATATATGATTTCCAATATTACCCTCAATATATAGCAATAACTGTCTAGACTCCAAAGACACTCTTTCTCAGTAGATAAATAAATATGTAAATAGTTCAGTCAGATGCAGCAAATGAGCAAATCATTACACCAAATATAATATACAAGAAGAAGCTTTACATTGTTTTCATCGGACATCAAAATTCAGACTATTTGTTTTTAATTTGGCTACTTTAAAAAGTTGTGTGACATTCAGCTGTCTGTGATGTAAACTGAAGAGAACATTTACTCCTCATGTAGGGAACATGTAGGGAATAACATGTAGGGAAGAGAGATACTTCATACACTCAAAACATTCATGAATATCAAGAGGTAATGTGCACTGGTGACTATAACAATACTATGTGTTTTTGTAGTATGTCTGTAGTATCTATTAACACTAAATACACAAATATTTGTCATCTTTACAAAGAATCTTTTGAGCTTAAAACTGCTATAAAACCATGTAATATAAAATATTTTTGCTTTGCTACAGGACAACCAACAAAAAATAGCATTTTTATAAATGAAATAACAAACAAGCTTTAACAGCTAAGTCTCTGTTTTGTAAGCTCCTTTTCTTTCTTACATCGCATATACCTCAGTCCAGTAGAAGGTACAATACAAAAGGAATGAGAGTTACACTCCATGCAGGTCTAGCTCCCAAAGTCCATGGGCTTCATTTCAAAAGACTCTGTGTTAGATTTAAGGCAATGCAATCCTGTCCCACTTACCAAAGAAGTCACAGCCTGTTATAAATAAAGACATAAAAAGCATGTTTATAATACTGACATCAAACAACAAAGAAGCTTTGTTTAGATAAAAACCAATAACGTAGACCTTAACATCCAAATCCTAAGACACTGAAAATTGAGCCCCTTTGTCCCTAAGAGGGCGTGTCATCGAATGTGACCCCTCCCTCTCTCCTAACCCCACCCATTCCTCTGCCCACTTGGCAGAGGAAGCGGTGGCGCTAGAGGGTGGTGATCTGAGTCAACTCAGAATTCGAGTTCCCTGTCCCTGGGTTGGGCTGCGGCTCGGGGCTGACCAGGGGCAGCTCCACGCCTAGTCACGCGGGATTGCTGTTCCCGTACGTGGTCTTGTAGTTGTAGGCGACCTCGCGGGCGATACTGCGCATGCGGCCGGACTGCTGCGCGTCCAGGCCGAAGGGAGACGGCTGGCAGAACTCGCGGAAGCAACGCTTGAAGTTCTCGTCCAGGAAGGCGTAGAGGACGGGGTTCAGGCTGCTGTTGACGTAGCCCAGGGCGATGCAGAAGTGTAGCAGGACCGCCGTGTGCACGCTGGCCAGGTTGAAGCCCAGCGACTGGGCCAGGGCCATGATCTGGATGGGCGTCCAGCACACCACGAAGACGGCCACCACCACCAGCACCATGCGCGTGATGCGCCGCAGGTTGCGGTCCTTCTCCTTGGAGCCGGAGAGGATCCGGACGCTCCGTAAACGCTTGACCATCAGGCTGTAGCACATGCTGATGATCACCACAGGAATGAGGAAGGACAGGAGGAAGACACACGTGCCGAACACCTTTTCCCAGTATTCGCGAGGGTCCGGCAGCACCAATATGCACTCGATGCCTGCGTGCAAGAGGCAGAACAAGAGAAACCAGCACATTCATGAGTTGATTGATGTTAAACTCTCAGTTTGGTTTTGATATGGGCTTAATTAACTACAATGCTCAGGTTGTGGTAGAATAAACACATGGCCGCAATTTGTACTCATCAGTCATTTCAGCCCATGACTTAATCAAAAAGCACATTCGGTTTGCTTTTAGCAATCAACTACAAATATTGTTGAATATGTGAAGGCATAATGTATAACATAACCCAGTATATATATATATATATATATGTATAACCCCAGTAGCTTAGTTATTAGTAACTATGCATCCAAAAATATTACTGAGCTAAATATCTTCGATCCTATATCGCAAAAAGAGCTCACAACACTGATTAATTCGTCTAAGCCTACATCATGTATATTTGACCCAGTTCCAACCCGTCTATTTAAAGACCTACTCCCAGCCATTGCAGGGCCCTTACTTAATATGATTAACTCCTCCCTTAACCTAGGTTACATGCCCAAATAATTAAAATGCGCCGTAATTAGACCCTTGATTAAAAAACAGAATCTCGATTCGCAGATTCTAGCCAACTATAGACCCATTTCTAATCTCCCATTTATCTCTAAAATTTTAGAAAAAGCAGTTTCCAATCAGTTAAATCACTATCTCCAATCAAATAGTATCCATGAAAAGTTCCAATCAGGATTTAGACCAAACCACAGCACTGAAACAGCTTTACTCAGGGTAGTGAATGATCTACTAATATCGGCCGATAATGGGGTCGTCTCGTTCCTTATACTGTTGGATCTTAGTGCAGCTTTTGATACTGTAGACCACAACATTTTGCTGGATAGACTAGAAAACACGGTAGGTATTAAAGGAGTCGCACTCTCCTGGTTTAGATCATATTTAACTGACCGCTTCCAATGTGTAAGTGTTAATAATAAAACCTCTAAATCTGTGCAGGTTAAATATGGTGTCCCACAAGGGACAGTCCTAGGACCACTTCTATTCACACTGTACATGTTACCCTTAGGCGAGATTATGCATAAGCATGACATCAGTTTCCATTCCTACGCAGACGACACTCAGCTATATTTATCGGCAAAACCCGATGATTTAGGCGCAAACAGTAAGATTGAGAATTGTGTAGAAGAGATAAAACATTGGATGGCGTGTAACTTTCTAGCACTAAATCCCGATAAAACAGAATTGATAATAATTGGGTCTAGGGCTGCGAGAGACAAGATACATAATGTAGCATTGAATCTACATTCTTTTACTATAACCCCCAGCGCAGAGGTAAAGAACTTGGGTGTCACAATAGACCCAGATCTCTCGTTCGATACACATATTAATAATATAACCAGGCTAGCGTTCTTTCACTTGCGCAACATTGCCAAAATTAGAAACATATTAAATATTAGTGATGCAGAAAAACTAATCCATGCATTCATATCCTCTCGTTTAGATTATTGCAACAGTCTCCTAGCTGGATGTTCTGGTAAATCGATAAACTCCAGCTGGTTCAGAACGCAGCAGCACGAGTTTTAACAAAAACTAAAAAGTTTGATCATATTAGTCCCGTACTATCGTCATTACACTGGCTGCCAATTAGATTCCGTATTGACTATAAAATACTTTTATTAACATATAAAACGCTGCATGGCTTAGCTCCAGACTATCTTAGTGAACTTATTGAACAATATAACCCAGCGCGTTCACTTCGCTCGCAGGACGCAGGGTTATTAACTGTTCCTAGGATCAAAAAGATCACAGCAGGTGGAAGAGCCTTTTCTTTTAAAGCTCCACAATTGTGGAATAATCTTCCTGCCTCTATTCGGGACTCAGACACAGTCTCAATGTTTAAAACTCGATTAAAGACTCATCTGTTTAGTTTGGCCTTTGATTAATCTGTTACATATTTACTACATCTCGTATCTTTTCTCCGAGGTTCACCTGGAGAGTAACATTGCAGTCGGAGCCTACAATACCAGCATCGCTGCTCCGACACGGAATGAAAGCCTGGCGTTCATCAACAGACATTTACAGTGACAATATCATAACCCAGAACTTTCATTTTTACCTTCACTTAGTCTGATTGTGTGATTTGTGTGTGACTTGTGTATTTGTCTGTATTTTGTGTAATTTGTGTGTTAACGGGCCACCCAATGGAGGATGGGTTCCCTTTTGAGTCTTGGTTCTCCCGAGGTTTCTTCCTATTCCCCACCATCATAGGGAGTTTTTCCTTGCCACTGTCGCCTTTGGCTTGCTCATTAGGGTTCTGGACCCGTAGTATTGCTAACCTTTTAAATCCTGTAAAGCGCTTTGTGACAACATGTGTTGTGAAAAGCGCTATACAAATAAACTTCGATTGATTGATTGATTGAACATTATTCATTCTGTTTTCTAGCAATTATTGGCTAAAAGAAATTAAACCAAAATATTCCTTATTTGTATGCATGAACATTTAGCTTTTCCATATTCTATCAAAGGCATTAAATATTCTGTGCTAGTAATAAGTCAATTCAAGCATCAATGGATTTTTTTTGTAGAATTTGTAGACGTGTCTGAATGCAAATACACTAAAACATGCTCAGTGGAAATGCTAAGAAATGTGCACACCTTTTCTTAATTTGCTGTCAGCGTTTGCATTTGAGGGGCTAATGTAAGCAACAGTAAGTTAATCAGCGTCTTGTCATTCTTGTCAAAACTGTGTTAACAGGTGCACTGATCACTGATCAAGCTAGATGCTGACGTAAAAAAAATTAGGAACTCACAAAGCGCAAAGACCTCAGGGCTAACAGAATTGCAGCTTATCAACGCTTTCTACGTTTTCTGGTTTTGTCATTGGCATTGTCATCAGACATGTCTAATTTGGTGATCTGTTCTAGATCAGTAGTACGTGCTCTAGAGCTGTTCCAAATGTGCCTGAAGGTTAAACATGATGTTGCGGCACGAGGAGGTAAGTTTAACCACTCAGGTTACAATCCAATTCAGAACAAACAAAATGTTTGATCTGCAGTTCCCCTACATTCGAAATATAGTTTTGTATCACTTTCTAAGAAGCCTTTCATTTATAAGCCATTATATGACAATAACTGTAACTTTGCAATAATGCTTTGTAAGCATGCTTATACCCTCCAATAATGGAGTAAAGGATAAATAAATTATTGTGTAACTTATAAAGGTGTAGTAACACAAGTGTCATTATTCATTATAATGCCGGTAACACGTTCTATGAAGTCTGCATTTAGAAGCCATTATACTGTAAATGTGATTATAACTGTTTGTAACATTTTTACAAAGTTACAGTGATGTTATAATCACAGTTATAATCACATTAATAATGGCTTATAAATGCAGACTCCATAGAAAGTTACCTGCAGTTTTAGCTCATAGTTCCCTCCATTTATTTTTCATTGAATGAAAAGGTATTAGAAAACGTGAGTGCTGCACTCTTTATTCATTACAATGCGCCAGTTCTATAACAGCCCCATAGAGCACTGAGCAGGTCATCACGTATTCTGGACTGAAACGATTCAAATGGGTGGAGATTTTATTTTCCTGCTCTGAGAATGAGAGTGACTCCTCAGAGGGCTAAGACACGAGTTCTTCTTCTCTTCTTCACCTCCCTGGTTCCCCCACAATAGAACTCTTAGGAAGGAGGTGGAGTGGGTGGATTAGGATTGCTGCCTCTCCGTTCCAATTCCTGCTCCAGGGAAGCATGTGTTTGAAGTTAACCTTGAGATTCCATTCAGAATGGCTGAAATCCAAAGGGCTGAAACCGAACTTATTCACATTATATACCTTAGATTTCACCAATTACATAGATTTCCATGTTCTAGATATTATTGGACGCACACGTTACATTAGAGTGGATTATGCATGCTAATGAGGAATGAAACTATTGTAGTCCTAATTGTTTGTGCTCATTTTCTAGGTTTTCTAGTGATAACACGCTATTGGCAGCATAATGAGTTGTTGTCATAGTCTTAGCAGTACAGCCAATTCAGCTGGTGGTGTTTGGTGGCACAGGTGTCCAGAAGAGCATCTTCCCTAATTGAGGATAAGCATCTTTCTCTCATTCTCAGGAGTTCAGCGCCCGTTTATATAATACCATCTCTAACCCTCCAAATCGCTGTTTTTCTCTGTAGCTGCATCTTTCTCTTTTCCTCCCCCGCCCACTATAGTGTTGAAGTCAGACGACAAGAAAAATCCCTTGGGAAGATGAACTGAAGTGAGTTCTGTAAGAAAGCTCTGCATGTCGGAGGGTTTGTATGGAGTACGGGGGTAGGTAGCTATGTTCCTGGGGGCACCTCTATATTACCTAATCACAACACATAGCATTTGGTCCAATGCTATCCCCCCTACACCCTACGGGGTCTAATTCAATTATGTACAGGTTACTGATGTACAGCTACATCTATAGAATTCTAGCAATCTAATTGAATAGTGGTAAAACTGGTGGGGGAATTGAAAAATTGGAACTGCAGAACTGAATTATTTAGTAACTGCACCAGTCTGTAGAAGGTGCTGAATTCTGCATTATAGTGTATGTGTATAAATACAGTGTATTATAGTGTACACACACACAAATGTGTGTGGCATTCACATGCCTGTATGACCTCCCTACAACGCCTGGGCATGCTTTTAATGAGGCAGCGGATGTTCTCCTGAAGAATCTCCTCCCAGACCTGGATTAAAGCATCAACTCCTGGACAGTCTTGGTGCAACGTGGCATTTGTGGATGATGTCCCAGATGTGCTCGATTGGATTCAGGTCTGGGGAACAGGCCAGGCCAGTCCATAGCATCAATGCCTTCATCATGCAGGAACTGCTGACACACTTCAACCACATGAGGCCTAACATTGGAACCCAGGGCCCACTGTACCAGCACATGGTCTCACAATGGGTCTGAGGATCTCCCCCTGTTACCTAATGGCAGTCACGGTACCTCTGGCTAGCACATGGGGGTCTGTGCACCCTCCAAAGAAAGGCCTCCCCACACCATTACTGACCCAATGTCAAACCGGTCATGAAGGAAGATGTTGCAGGTAGCAGAACATTCTCAGTCACGTCTCCACATGTGCTCAGTGTGAATCTTCTCTCATCCGTGAAGAGCACAGGGCGCAAATGGCGAATCTGCCAATCGTCCTGCACGGTGTTGGGCTGTAAGCACAAGCCCCACTTGTGGACGTCGGGCCCTCATACCACCCTCATGGAGTCTGTTTCTGACAGTTTGAGCAGAAACATGGATATTAGTGGCCTGCTGGAGGTCATTTTGCAGGGCTCTGCCACTGCTCCTCCTGTTCCTCCTTGCACAAAAGAGGAGTTAGTGGTCCTGCTGCTGGGTTGTTGCCCTCCTATGGCCCCCTCCATGTCTCCTGGTGTACTGCTCCATGCTCTGGACACTGCTGACAGACACAGCAAACCTTCTTGCCACAGCTCGCATTGATGTGCCTTCCTGGATGAGCTGCACTACCTGAGCAACTTCTGTGGGTTGTAGAAACCACACCATGCCACCTCTATGGTGAGAGAACTGACAAAATGCCAAAGTGACCAAAACATCAGCCATATAGAATGAGAACAGAATCACACACTCCCTCGCTCACAATCACCAGCCTACTAATCACTCCAGTTCATCATCACATTCACCTGTTCCATATCACTACCACTACCTTTATAAGTTTATATGTTGCAAGGCCAAGTGAGACGTTACTTAGGTGGAGTTATATATATGGTATATATATATATATATATATATATATATATATATATATATATATATATATATATATATATATATATATATATATATATATATATATATATATATACCATATATCTATAGATGGCATATAGATGTGAAGAGGGTGGCAAGGAGCTGCACTTTTCAGACTGTACTGCTGACAGATTAAATACATTATTCACAAAAATCTGTTAGGCCCATTAATAATGAATAATTAAGCAGAGTCCTAAAGGCCACAGCAGCAGATCACTGCTTGGCTAAGTATATGTCTTACACACACACACACACACACACACACACACACACACACACACACACACACACACACACACACACACACACACACACACACACACACACCGATTTGAGCCCAGAAAGACGTTGGCCACACTGTTCACTCATATCTAAGATGGCTAATTCAATTACCTTTGTAAATAACTCACAACGTGTCTTTACAAAGGGCACCTGCATTGATTTAGTGTTCTAAGTGGAAATAAACTGCCACAGGATGTAGACTGATTTTTGGGTTTCTTGTTCTGCTTTCATTCCTGAGCACTCTGCAATCAAGTGCACCTGATCCCAGAACCGCACCATTAAAATCATTGTGAAGAGCCCAGGAAGTGCACACACACACACACACACAGCCTGCCCCCACAGTCATTGTCCCACTGAGTGCCAGGTGTTGCTGCATTTTACGCAGAGCTGTTAAGAAGCTGACTGCTCCAATTAAGAGCCATAGCTATATTTGATATTGCCAAGGAGCTTCTGTCAGCTGCTGCTAACAGCTTCATGCTCTCCGCGTTGGGAGTTCCTTTCACACGACCACTGCGGGGCGTAAACGTGCAGCGGGGCGTGCACACTCACCGTGGTCATCCTCTACGGCTCCCAGGATCATTCCCGGGACTCCTATGGCTGAGGCGAGCACCCACACGCATATGTTGACCACTTTGGCCTTGTGCGGCGTCCTCATGTCCAGCGCCTTGACGGGGTGGCACACGGCCACGTAGCGGTCCATGCTCATCACGGTCAGTGTGAACACGCTGGTGAACATGTTGTAGTAGTCGATGGAGATCACAGCCTTGCACAGCATGCTGCCAAAGGGCCAGGAGTCCAGGAAGATGTCGGTGCCCTGGAACGGGAGCGTGGCGAGGAACAGGGTGTCGGCCAGGGCCAGGTTGAAGATGTAGATGTTTGTGGCCGTCTTCATCTTGGTGTACCTGAGGAGGGAAAAGGGGGGAGGGGGCACGGGCAATCAATATGCAAATAAACGAAGGCAAAGATCCAACAACGTTTGATTGTAAAACGCACACCGAAAGCAGCATCCTTCATCACGTCTGTTGTGATATGGCACCCAAATAACAACAAGGTCCAGGCATCTGGGAAAACGCAGCAGTCTAATTCAGAATGCAAGCCAAGAGCTGCATCACAACATACCGTCACCAGCAGCATCACAACTGCTGTCAATGTGCATTTGGTTCTTGGTGTTTTCGTTGTTTCTTTGATCAAGAGCCCAAACACGCACCCCACCATCAATATGACTTACACATAAATCCCTACCTAGCTGCACAAACAATTGATTTAAGGAAGCCTTGTAGGCATTATTCATACTGGGGACACAGGGGACATGTCCTTACCACTTTCTGAAAGTGTCTCTAAAAATATGTTAAACATAGTCTTCTGCAGATACCTGCACAAATATTCTGTGAACATGGCACTAAGGTTATGTTGGCAAGTGCATTTGGTCAGGCCACGCCTCCAATATGACATGACCAATGGCTGTCACTGAATGAGAGCTCCGTGAAACAGCCCGGAACAGCTGCTGGAAAGTCACATGACATTTCAAAATCACAATAAACAAAAGATTTTTTTTTTTATAGTAAACAGAAAACAACAGTACTACATTTACATTTTAAACCATAATGCTGATATTTCAAGTATTGTTCAACACTGATAGGTTTGACAAACGCAGTCATATCACCATTCATGAACTTTTTCCTTTCAGTCTCAGAGATGATTTTTTTGCTGTGCACACTCATACCCGAGGACATGATCTCTAAATGGGAGTATGAATTTAAGGGGCAGCTGAATGTGTTCTTGTCCGTGTACTTTTCAAAGTTATGCCCATGATTGTATGCAAATTTGATTAAATTCCAACATACTGACCTTACGGTAAATAACTATAACTATCAATACTGGATTGTTCAAGGACCCTGCATATAGAAAACTCTCTAGTTTGTTTACATTGTAGTTTATGTCTAGTGTATTTGCAGTCTGATTCATATTTAGTCTGTTTACAGTGTGGTTCATATCTAGAATGTTTACACTGTAGTTCAGATCTACTCAGTTTATAGTGTGATTAAAATCTAGTCCGATTTCAATGTGGAATATATCTAGTCTGTTTATAATATGGTTCATATCTAATCTGTTTACAATGTGGAACATATCTAGTCTGTTTACAGTGTGGTTCATGTCTGCTTACAGTGTGGTTCATATCTAGATTGTTTACATTGCGACCTTCATAGCCCTGCCTGACACTCGCAGTTACTGGGACCTGGTGTTTGCTTAAACACCAAAGTTTAAATGAACTGAATTAAATTGTTTATTTCAGAACAGAGTTTAGATAATACAATCAGTGCAATATCTGGCTTAATTTTGTTAGATTTCAAACCATGTTTGATTCGAAACATTTTAATTATTCAGAATTCAAGTTGAAGATGAAATGATTCAAAAAGACTGCGGAAAGAGCTAGCTCTACTCTGTGATCCAATGTCTGCTACACTCTTCTGTGAGTTCCATCTAATTTCTGGCTCATTCTATTCAGCACTGCCCTGGTGTGTTTTGGTGTGTTGGGAAGAGTTCTGCACCACTGCAGATGAAAGAGGAGGAATATATTTAGCCTAATGAGGGCCTTTTTCTGACATCCACATGATCTGTCTTTTCCTTGTCTTATTAATTCCTCACCTCCCTCCATTCTCGGTTCTCCCACTCTCCTCCTCTCTGTTTTGGGATATATGTGGGTTGCTCAGAGAGCATCATTAGTGATAGATAATCATCCTCCCTCTCTCCTGGAACATCAGAGAGGACAGACTGAGAGGGCACAAATGTCATTGATCCTCATTGTCAGAACTTCATCTCCCAGAATTCCATGAGCCGGCGTCTCAGATCATCAATCCCTGAATACTGACCTTACGCCTTTCACTCATTACCATAACCCCATTTATACCAGAGGCAGTCAGTTCATACTCTGCAAAGTTGCCAAACCTTGTGTGAAGCGTACCGGGTGATCTTGTATATAGTCATTTTGGATTATGTTTTTGCTGAAATTTTTGCCTTGTCTGGTAGTTTTTCATCGCCTGTTCTAAACTACGAGTTGTAATAAACTGATCCTGTGTCTGCATATGTCTGCCCTGCATGGATGTTCCCAGTCCCTAGGTGCCATGAATAAAACAACAAGCATGTTTCATTTTTAAAACTTTATTTTATATTATTTTATTTTTAACAATCATATCTCCTAGATAGTTTACCAAATATGAGTTTCAAGACTCATCATTAATTGCGATTATATATTAATTATTAATATTAATTATGATTAATTATATATTATATTATTAATTAATATAATAAGCATGTGTTTTAAATCTTTTATGGTGTTGAAATGACACCACACAGGGTTTTGTTTTGTTTCCAATGTTAACAGGAGGTTTATTATCCACTACATACGGCCAGTGGTTCCACAGTCATGATCTCCAGTAGATCATCTTGTACCATTTTTTAATCTATGGGTTCATTATTCTTCAGCATGTAATATAAACTCCAAACCTAGGGATATCCTTGATTCAGTTCTGTGTGAATATTTAATACTGCAGAGCCTTTGACACTGTATTTACTTAAAGCTACTGTACCTGCATCTCTAGGTGAAGGTTAAAGCTACTGTACCTGCATCTCTAGGTGAAGGTTAAAGCTACTGTACCTACATCTCTAGGTGAAGGTTAAAGCTACTGTACCTGCATCTCTAGGTGAAGGTTAAAGCTACTGTACCTGCATCTCTAGGTGAAGGTTAAAGCTACTGTACCTACATCTCTAGGTGAAGGTTAAAGCTACTGTACCTGCATCTCTAGGTGAAGGTTAAAGCTACTGTACCTGCATCTCTAGGTGAAGGTTAAAGCTACTGTACCTACATCTCTAGGTGAAGGTTAAAGCTACTGTACCTGCATCTCTAGGTGAAGGTTAAAGCTACTGTACCTGCATCTCTAGGTGAAGGTTAAACGTGTGTAAAACTTCACAGGTGCATATTTTTTTTGCAAAGCTCAGCATATGTCATGAGACTATACACAATCAACTTTATAAAGTTCCTTAATATTAAAACAGCCTGCTTTGCAAGTTGCTTACTGTTTGGCTAGCCAAAGTTATCGCTTCACCTAACAAATTGGATAGATTGCATCCATTTCACCTGTTATATACAGGTCATTTTGCCATTTCCACTTGTCATGGGCCGGTGGTTAGGGAACTGGTCTTGTGACCGGAGGGTTGTGGGTTTGATTCCCAGACCTGAGGCCATGACTGAGGTGCCCCTGAGCAAGACCCTTAACCCTCAATTGCTCACTTGTATAAAAATGAGATAAAATGTAAGTCGCTCTGGATAAGGGCGTCTGCCAAATGCCATAAATGTAAATGTAAATGTTATATACTCCTCTTAGCCCCACCCCCCCCAGACAGAGCTGAGGATTAGGGTGAGGACTAGGGTGACGGTTAGGTTGAGATTTGACTCGTCAGTCCACCTGCTCCACTCTCAGCTCCACCCCAATTCAACTATATTTTTCGGGCCAGATTTGGCAGAGAGCTCTGACCTGTGGGCCAGACAATTTTTAGACCTACACCAATACTGTCATAGTGGATTTAAAATTGAACGAAATTTGTTGGGGGGGGGGGGGGGGACGTTGTGGCGAATGTAACACTCGTGCCAGAGAAACGTGCCGCATAGAGACACAACGTGCCATAAAGCGCCACACAGTGTCGTAAAATGTTGCAAATAAATGTTATTTATTTTTACAGCAGTTTACCAAATATTTATTATTATTTATGGGGAGATGGGCCGCAGGCCGGGGTACAAATTCATTAAAGGGCCGGATCTGGCCCGCGGGCCGCCAGTTGAATAGCCCTGCCCTACTCCTTGTCCAGACTTCCTTCAGTCATATCTTGGCCTAGCAGAGTGCCATCACTTACCAATCAAAAGTAACCACATAATGGTATCACCTCAGGGCATCATCCATAGGAGCTCACACCTAGTGCGACAGTGATTTACAGTCCTGAATATTGATTGACTATTTGTGCTGGGGTCATATTGACCTTGGGGTAGCCCATGGTTCACCCTTATCTCTGTGAGGCGCCATATGTGCACAGCAGTGGGACTCGATAGACTAGGGCTTGGCCTATAATGCTAATGCAATGGAATGTAAAAATGTACCTCTTTATGATATTAATTCAGGTCAATAGGCTAAAGTATTGGCAGGTAGACTGGATGATACAGGAATAGAATACAGAGATATAAAGATATCATACAGACACTCTTAACAAGACTTTATTCCATTTTGATGTTGTATTTCCATGTTTTGTTGTCTTTTGTGTTGAATGAATATCAACATTTTGTAAAATGCTTTTTAATTTATGAGGAATTCAATGTAAATAAAACATATTTAATTGCACGTCATTGTTTGGCTTGTTAATACAAAAATTACGGTATGTTCCAAAACATATAATCTCGAGTGTTTGTGTAGAAATCAACACAACATCTGGAGAGGGGTTTCACAGATTCATATGTAAATGTTGCTGCCTAACAGAAATAACTGTTGGACAACATTAAATGTGAATCTTCATAGCTCTTGGACTCCTAGCTGTGTTGCATTGGTAGCAAATGTCTCAATCAAAAAGGAGAACAGGATCGCGGTGGGGTGCTGGTGGTACTTCACCGCAGTCGGCATTGCTTCCTTGTCTAGCTACAGCAAGCTTTGGAAGAACCGAAACACTCCGTAATGCACAGTCCTCTGTCTCTCTGTCTATCTCTCTAGGATCAAGCAATTCTCTCTAAGCTCCTTTTGTGTCCATGGACATGGCCTGTCCATGTGGGCTGTTCTCAGGCCATTAGCTGCTGCTAAACAGAGAGCAAGACAGGGGAAGCTGATGGAGGAGGATATCAGATCTGAATGAGCTGCTAGGGTTAATGAGCCAATTAAACCCTACCCAGAGAAACCTTATCACCAAAATACATATCAGAGACATGAGGATTCAATCCAGCCAAAGGCCTTAAAGCCAATTCATAAGTCTGGTTTTATGAAAATATTATTTGTTTTGTCTCTTCTTCTGTTGCACTAATACAGATGGTTGATGCATTTCTTCTGAGTGGAACATATAGGAGGAAATAAATTAAGCTTTTAATAAGCTTAAAAACTAGAGTAATTAAAAATATACCTTTAGTATATGCATTCTTGATTATCAGGATTTAGTGTCAGGACCCAGTTATGACAACGATAATGTCATTAATTCAAGATTTAACACACAAAGCCAGTTGAAAGCTCTACACTACTGTAACAAACAGGAGCACTACAGCCGATTTGAGTGTTTAAATAGGTGTTGAAGTGAAGTGCCCAAGACAGGAAAACACCATTAGTCGTTCTTAGGAAAGTGTACTTTTAGATAAGGTGTTATTTCTGTTACCTTCTGCTCAGGGGTCCATTCTCCCCTTGAGGATGCAGTGTCCTGCTAGAATTTGGCTCTTCTAAATAAGTGACAAGCCGGTACACCCCTGATTTTGCATTTCACCTCATTAACCTAGAAAAAAAAATCAATGCTACTTTCATTGCCGTGCTCACAATATGAAGGCTTCTGTCTGCCTCCATATCACTCTGTTCCCAGCGGTTCATTCACATGTCACTTTGCTTCAAGTCTCAAGTCATCACAGACAAATGGTCGTGGTTTCTTACATACCGATAAACCAATTTCCTTTTTATGACCGCTTCCTTTTTGTCCAGACTTGTATATACTGTATAACATATTTTCTATAAACACATTTTAGGTGAACATGTGCAGCTATTTGTGATACTACTGGCACTGATTGCTAAAAGTTTGAATGAGAACACTACTCCAGGGTCAAATAGCTTGGTCTCGTTTCCAAATGTTATGTGATTCAAAAGTACATCTGGCTCGTGGAAAATCTGACTCTGAAACTTTAATATAGTGCAGGATATTAGGTGGGATATCAGAAAGCAGAGAGATTCACCTAAGCTGTGCCACATCCTAGATTATCTGGCCCTCATAAGAAATGTAGAAGTCAATGTAAATTAATCTCTTAACAATAAATTAATTCTTAACATTTCTTAACAATCAGTTTGATGTTTTGAATCATTTAGGTAATAGCATATCATGTGGAGTTTGAAGTTAGGTCTCAAAAAACCAAGGACAAGTCCAGGTCCAAGAGATGAAGCAGGCCATCACAAGAGATGAAGCAGGCTGTCACAAGAGATTAAACTGGCTGTCACAAGAGATGAAGCTGGCTGTCACAAGAGATGAAGCAGGCTGTCACAAGAGATTAAACTGGCTGTCACAAGAGATGAAGCTGGCTGTCACAAGTAGGCTGTCACAAGAGATGAAGCAGGCTGTCACAAGTAGGCTGTCACAAGAGATGAAGCAGGCTGTCACAAGTAGGCTGTCACGAGATGAAGCTGGCTGTCACAAGTAGGCTGTCACAAGAGATGAAGCAGGCTATCACAAGTAGGCTGTCACAAGAGATGAAGCAGGCTGTCACAAGAGATGAAGCAGGCTGTTACAAGAGATGAAGCAGGCTATCACAAGGCCTGTTCTTCCTTCAGCACCCTGTGTTCCTGTTCTTCATAATATAATCATAATTCTGACACCACATAATTTAATATAAAGCAGCGTAATCCTAATGTAATCATTTCTCTTATATAAAAGTATGCACTTTAAATAATTTTTTTAATGCTACAGAACCAGCACCACTCTCACAGGGTTGTCAGTGGATTCTGCAATCAACAGTGTTTCCTATCGTTAACAGTAGTTTCAGCCATTAAAGGTTTTATTCATAATGCCTGAGCTCTCTGCAGGGACGCATAAGACTTAGGGCACAGATCACTGATCAGCTCCACTGATAAGATGGAAACAAATACATTGTAAAGCCATATTAAAATGCCATGTAATGGGATGAGCATTTCAGACCCCAAGAACTCCACTCCATCATCTGAATCCCATTTAACAGAAGTGGGTGTTAAAGTAAGTATGGGTAATACATGGAGAAATGCACAGGCCGAGCTGTCCGTCAGGGTGTTCTATCTGTCTCTCTCGGGCAGATGTAGCTCCCTGTGTTAAAGTAGAAGAGGTGTGGGTAATGAACTGGAAGTGCAGGCCATCACAATGCAAAGCTTCTACTGCAGCTGCGTAATTATTCATACCATAAAGGTCTCTGGGGACACAGCCATGGAGAGCTTGAGTGAGACGAACAGTAGCAGTTTCCAAGGCTGTGAGATTAAAGAACGCTGCACCCCTGCATTATGAAAGCAACGTATGGGAGAGGGAGTGAGATTATGGCCTCTGGATATTTGCCTGTGTGTGTGTTTGTGTTTTACAGGTGTCGTATCCGTATCTGTAAAAAAAAAAGATCTGGTTGAACATTGTTGCTTTGGAACTTTTGTAAATGATGGTTAGTTCAGGGTTACATTCAGCTAATGTGTTCTCACTCTTCAGCCCTTAAACATACAAAGGATGGAACAGATGGTAACAGATGTGCTATCTGCTTACTGTGCAGTAAACACTAGGGGACAGAGGCCATAACTCTGCACACTGACCATAACAGCCCAAACTACTACTGCTGTAAAAGATGTAAAATCGGTTTTGTTGAAGGAGAGCCATAAAAGGCAAAAGAAAAAGACATACAAAGGACAAACAGTGCTGCAAACCATTCTGCATTGGTTCATATTTAATTATACAGTACAGTCATTCTTTCCAAACACAATAAGTGACCCAGATAGAACAAATTACAAATATAACATTCAGTGTTCTGAACACATGCCCCATACAATTGTAGCCCAGCGCAAAATCATGTATTGCTTATTTTGAAACACAGAGGCAGTTGTCCTTCTGTGAATATATTTGGGGAATGGGCACGGAGAGGTTCGAACCAGATGTGAGGAATAAAGTGGCAGTTAAACTGATAGCAGGCTTCTGTTACTGTCACCGCCGTCAGCCAGCATCCACAAACAATGGGTGCACCTGTGGCATTGCCGACATGAATCCAGCATGCAGAATCAACAACAATGGCCGCTAATATATGAACACTCAACTGAGGAGACAGATTTTGAGTTAGTCTGGTAGGAAGGGGCAATGCTTGCAGTAGTTGTCCCCACAGAGGTTCCTTTACTCACAGCTGGTCTACACTGGGCCAGATCTGGACTGATATTGCCTGTTTGTTGTCCTTTATTAACTCTGTAATCAGTGTTGACATTTCACCTCATCAAAAAACCACGGACATGTCCAGGTCCAAGAGATGAAGCAGGATGTCACAAGAGATGAAACAGGCTGTCACCAGAGATAAAGCAGGCTGTCACAAGTAGGCTGTCACAAGAGATGAAGCAGGCTGTCACAAGTAGGCTGTCACAAGAGATGAAGCAGGCTGTCACAAAAGATGAAACAGGTTGTCACAAGTAGGCTGTCACAAGAGGTGAAGCAGGCTGTTACAAGAGATGAAACAGGCTGTCACAAAAGATGAAACAGGTTGTCACAAGTAGGCTGTCACAAGAGATGAAGCAGGCTGTCACAAGAGATGAAGCAGGCTGTCACAAAAGATGAAACAGGCTGTCACAAGTAGGCTGTCACAAGAGGTGAAGCAGGCTGTTACAAGAGATGAAACAGGCTGTCACAAGTAGGCTGTCACAAGAGATGAAGCAGGCTGTCACATGTAGGCTGTTACAAGAGATGAAGCAGGCTGTCACATGTAGGCTGTTACAAGAGATGATACAGGCTGTCACAAGAGATGAAGCAGGCTGTCACATGTAGGCTGTTACAAGAGATGAAGCAGGCTGTCACATGTAGGCTGTCACAAGAGATGAAGCAGGCTGTCACAAGAGATGAAGCAGGCTGTCACATGTAGGCTGTCACAAGAGATGATACAGGCTGTCACAAGAGATGAAGCTGGCTGTCACAAGGCCTGTTCTTCCTCCAGCACCCTGTGTTCCTGTTCTTCATAATATAATCATAATTCTGGCACCACATAATGTTATATAAAACAGCGTAATCCTAACGTAAGCAGGCTGTCACAAAAGATGAAGCAGCCTGTCACAAGTAGGCTATCACAAGGGATGAAGC